>NW_013953237.1:96124-97664 GCF_001266775.1 Austrofundulus limnaeus
GATCTACGTGTACTGGCTGGCTCACGGGCTGTCCTACCGCTTCGTGTCCCGAGTCTTCAACGTGCCACAACGTACAACAGTCATTTCTGCAGTTTTTGGGGAGGTCACCTCCTAATAAATGTCCTTACAGAAAATCTAACTGCTCRTTTTAAATCTACACTTTGACTTTTAATACTTAACTACAACAAATATCAGATACTTTAACACTTTTACTCAAGTAATATTCATAAAGGAGACTTTAACTTTTACTAAAGTAGTTTTTGGTAACATACTTGTACTTTTACTCAAGTATSACTTTGTGGTACTTTATACCACACTGGTGTTTTTGGACCATATTTAGAACTTCCTGCTCGTCAGACTGGCCTCCAATCAGAAGTGAGCTCAGGAGGCCTCCTGGCTCCAGGTGGAGGCAGCACACATCCTGCTGTTCAGAGGAGCAGCTGCAGACATCTGATGGAAATGTGATGCAGCAGCACCAGGTCGGGCCGGGCCGGGTCGGGCCGRGCCTCGGAGCTGCACGCCGAGCGCTCGCTCTGCTGACAGACGGAGGGGAGGCAGGTCATCAAGGAGTAATTCAATCAGACGTGAGCAGGGTGTCTCCCCGTGCGTGCACGCTGCGTTTTATCTGATCCCAGCTCACAGCAAGGCCCGACACGTGACCTCACTTCCTGTCTGAAGGGTGGGAGCGCCGAGGGAAACACGGCGGAGACTCAGAGTCCAGGACAGAGCATCTGATTAAAACYGAGTCTCCTGCAGACGGTTCACCTCATTAAATCATCTGCACACAACTGAACCACCAAAATAAAAGCCTCACACCAGCAGGAAGCTTATATTTCTCACATCCAGTCAAGAGTTACAAATCACCTCACTGAGGGACGCTTCTTCAACACATTTAATAAAAATATTGTTTTCACAAAACAAATCCTTTTAGAGTTTAGACATGATTCTGTAAACTCTGAAGATCCAAGCCTCAGCTCTGACCTCTGACCTCTGACCTCTCCTGCAGGAAATCCAACATGTTTCAGTGTCACAGTCTCCTCCCGTCCCGTCGCTCTGCTCAGACACCATGTTCACGCCGTCTGTCAGCTGGACGGGGGAGACGAGGACGATGAGAGTRGGAGGACGAAGAGGAGAGAGGCTGACTGTGAAGCAGAGTGAGACTGAACATGTTAACAGTTACAAAACCTCACTTTTCAAATTAAAACCTTTCATTCAGACGCACAAAGCTTTTACTGTGAAGGTCCGAGGAGAAACAAACGCAGAGGAGTCGAGGTCGGCTGCTCAGAGGTTCGTTAAGGCCCCGGGCTATGAAGGAGGACTACTGGACCTCCTCAGATCTGAACCTGAACGGCTGCAGACCTGAAGGTCCCACTGACTAAAGACCAGCCACCACTTCCCGTCTGCAGACTGACGCGTCCCGTCTGCAGACTCACGCTTCCCCCGTCTGCAGACACACACGCTTCCCCCGTCTGCAGACACACACGCTTCCCCCGTCTGCATCCCCCGTCTGCAGACACACGCTTCCCTCCCGTCTGCAGAC
>NW_013953237.1:98055-102866 GCF_001266775.1 Austrofundulus limnaeus
CAGACACACACTTCCCGTCTGCAGACACACACTTCCCGTCTGCAGACACACACTTCCCGTCTGCAGACACACACTTCCCGTCTGCAGACACACACTTCCCGTCTGCAGACACACACTTCAGCACCGTCTCAACTCATGGTTGTAGCAGATGTAGACTACGACCAATGTTGGCTGCAGTCGACGGGTCATAGGTCAGTCGTGGCTTTGGCAGAAACCATCTAGTCTACAGAAGACACATATTTGCGTCTGCTTTGTTACCATGGTGATACAAGTTATATCACATCGCTTCAGTTGTTTTTTCAAAGTATAACTTCAGAAAATTCAGTTTTAATATAAAAAGGTTAGAAGTAAATAAATAAAAAGCATTAATTTGTGTTTAGCTCCAGTATCAGGACTTGTATTCAGCTAAGTTGATAAAATTCTTCGGTTCGTGATAAATTTCCACTCTGTCGTAAAATAAAAAAGCTAAAACCTCCGCCATCTTTGTTTGTCTTTGATTAGCTGAAGGCCCAATGAATTCTGGGATACCGTGGGCCATGCAGGACACTCAGATGCAGCCTAGGTTTTTGGGAAGCAGCTGACAAATGTCTCCTCAGGAGGATGTGAGACACAGCACATGTCTCTGCACCTGAAGCCTGTGTTTAATTAGAATAATAATAATTACAGATAACAGGTGATGTGAAGCATCTTTGATGAACCCTGCATTCATTTATTTAACGTTTCTGCAAAAAAGAAACTAAAAACCACAGCTGTGACCAGTCTTGCAGCCACAAACAGCAACCTGACTGAACCAACTAGATAAAACCCCTCCGGACTGCAGGTCTGCTTTTCAAAATAAGAGCTACAACAAGAAGATGTATTGGCTGAAGTATAATTAGTGTTCAGGCTGAACATCCTGTAGTTTTCTATGAAGGTGTTGTGAGCTGACATCAGGTTGTGTAGCAGTGATAGTGAAAACTGATCAAATGTTATTTAAGAGTAAAAACACCATGAAACTGAAACAATTAACTGCAGGTTGTGTGAAATCGAGGGATGACACGGGCCTGAGCTGCAGACGCCACAAAAGACCAGGAGGAAGCTGACACAAAACTAAAAGATGCAAATGATGGCACTTTGTGTGCGCTACACAAACACAAATCCCCTCAGTGAAGACAGGCCTTTGTGTCTGATGCAGGGAGGCAATTTCTGAATTATTACAGCGATTTGCACGGCTTTCTGAGGAGGATAATCTCAGCTCTGCGGCTGCCGCGCTCCCCAAAGGCAGAACAAAACACACAGTCACAGCTGAAGGAGGGTTTCAGCTGAGAGCCTCCAAAGTCCCAGCCGAAGAGGAGCAGGAAGTGTCGGCTGGTGCAGGGTTCAGACATCATGTTAGACGTCACAGCGTTTTATCATCAAGTCAAACTGGCTTCTTTTTCATGACAACAACTGTTGAATTATGAAAAGAAGTCATGAATTAAGTAAAACTTTACTGAGTGACACGTTCCAAGAATAAAACTGTTCGACACTTCCTGTTTTACATCGTTTCTTCCTCTAAAGCTGGGACGAGTGGTCCTCACATCGTCTCTGCTGGAGCGCCAACATCTGTTCCTGATGGACCACCAGGACCAAACAAAACCCAAACGGTCTCCTGCCCTGCAGACGGCTCTGACTTCACCCTGTACCCCACCCCCCCCCTGCACAGGGTGGTCCACCTGCTGCACAGTCCATGGATTAAACCAACCTCTGCTCATTTCCCTCAGGATCGTCTCCAAACAACAACCAGAGACGAGCTGAAGACCAGGAGGGACAGAATCCTCACAGCAGGCTCTCTTTATCTGCACTGAAAATGGCAGCTAAAAAAGTGGCAACAACAGTGGCTAACAGGTAAGAATAGATTTACTACAATGCAGAAAAACAGTAGCTGAAATGTAACAGTAGTAGATCAGCAGCTAAAAGCTAATAGCAGCAGAACAGTTCCTGATAGCTTAGAGTAGTAGATAGGTAGCTAATGGCTAATAGTAGTAGATTAGCAGCTAAAAGCTAATAGCAGCAGAACAGTTCCTGATAGCTTAGAGTAGTAGATAGGTAGCTAATGGCTAATAGTAGTAGATTAGTAGCTAAAAGCTAATAGCAGCAGAATATAAACAGAGCCAGCAGCTGAAGCAGTATTTAAAAATAAAGTTTTTGACAGAAATAAAGATCTTGATCGTTTTTATGCTGAAAATGTTTGTAAATCAAGTTAAACATATTAAAAAGTCTAAAGTGATAAAAACAGCTGAACGTTTACAGAATAAAACAGCTGAAATCTTCTGCTGGTCTTTGAATCATTACTTCTCCTTCAGGCTCAGATTTAATCTGAAGTCTGACAGGTCTCAATAAGACCTGGACCAGTTCCTGCTGCTGGTCCTGAAGTCCAGCTCGTCTCTCTGAAGACCAGAGACATCCAAACACAGACTTGTCCTCTGAGACGTCCCACTTCCTGTCCTAAAGTCTCACAGTGACGACGAGAAGCTGATCGACCAATCACACAACACAACCTGGAGTTTTCACAAACAAAGCTACGTTTAAAGACTTCACCTTCAAAATAAAAGCCTCCAAGATATGAACCCATTTTTTGTAAAATATGKCTTCAAAACTTGACTTCCAACTTCTTTACTGATACTTGATGGTTTTCTTCGTCCAGTTTGACTAAATGTTGGTGTTCCTGCAGCGCGTCCACACAGAGGAGCTGAAGGTGTCCAGACAGSAGGAGGAGGAGGAGGAGGATGTGATGAAGAGCTGAAATAAACCCGACTCTTTGTTTCTGTTTTAGAAGAATTTAAATCACTGAAGACAACGTGAGGATTTATGGTTCAGAGCGATTATGAAGCAATAAAACAGACGACTCCTCAGAGCTGAAAGGATGAAGTGTGTGACCGGAGCTTGGTGAAGACATCTTTAATCACATCTGTATTTAGGTTTAACCCTGCAGAGACCCTCCTGTGGTTCAACGGGCCCTGCAGGGACAGTTTGGGTTGTGCTGCTGGAACCAGAACAGGACGTTTCCTCTCMGACTGAAGTCATGGAGGCGTGAGCAGGTTAAAGAAAACACCTGTAATAACTCAGGTGAGCTGTACCTGCTCCTGATGTGTGTCTGAACACACACATCCTTCAATCCAATTATTGCTCAGTAAACATTATTACAGGCGACGAGAGGAGGGGAGAGAGCACAGGAAGTGGGTTAAACGGCAGATTAACGCAGATTATTTACATTCATCAGGTTACTCACATGATTAACTGCAAATCTGCTCAGTTTTTATCAGACGACCACAGAAACACCTGACAGGAAGTGATCATTTATAAATGTTTTCATGTCAGATCTTCACCTGGCCTTTATGAGACCTGTGCACCTTTACCATATAAGGAGTGACRTGTCAGACTGCACCACAATGCTAACGCTAATGCTAATCTTCAGAGTCAAACTGGTGTTTAATAGAAAATAAAACCAACAGAATGAAGACAGGAAGTGGATTTAATTTGTTTATCTTCYGTAATAATGTGAGCATCACACAGAGGAAGTGCCACAGCTGGCTGCTGCTTCATCACCTCAAACCTTCAGAGCCTGAAATATTCTCTTTGATCTGCTTCACAGGACCTCATCTTCCCGACAGAACCGCAGAATCTGGACCGCCGTCCGGCCGGCGTCCATGTTGACCTGAGAGGGCTCCGCTGCAGCTCGTCGTCTTTTTAAAACATCGACTTTAACTCAGGAGGCGCTCCGTCGCTCTGTGTGTGTGTGTGTGTGTGTGTGTGTGTGTGTGTGTGTGTGTGTCAGCACATGAATCTGTGAAACTTCAAAAACAGCCTTCATAACGTTTACTACGAGTGTGGAAGAAACAGGCGTATCCATGGTAACGGATGCTGCCGCTGCTGCCTGCGAACGGCTTTCAAGTGGAGTAGCTGTGGGTTTTTGTTTCAACTTCTCCTCGACACAAACTGTTTGTTCCAGAAATGGAACAAAAAGAAAAAAACAGAAACAAACAACTCGACTCAGACATGAATCCACCGAGTCGTCTTCATCTGGACCTGGAGCTCAGCTCGTCTCCAGCTGACAGCTGCTGAAAAACTGCTGCCATGACGCAACCACCAGCAAGTCCTGCAGAAGAAACCAGCTGATCTAAAGAGACGAGCTAAAGAGACGAGCTAAAGAGACGAGCTAAAGAGACGAGCTAACGACATGAGCTAACGACACGAGCTAAAGAGACGAGCTAAAGAGACGAGCTAAAGAGACGAGCTAACGAGACGAGCTAACGACACGAGCTAAAGAGACGAGCTAAAGAGATGAGCTAACGACACGAGCTAAAGAGACAAGCTAACGACACGAGCTAAAGAGACGAGCTAAAGAGACGAGCTAAAGAGACGAGCTAACGACACGAGCTAAAGAGACGAGCTAAAGAGACGAGCTAAAGAGACGAGCTAACGACACGAGCTAACGACACGAGCCAACGACACGAGCCAACGAGACGAGCTAACGACACGAGCTAAAGAGACGAGCTAACGACATGAGCTAACGACACGAGCTAAAGAGACGAGCTATAGAGACGAGCTATAGAGACGAGCTAAAGAGACGAGCTAAAGAGACGAGCTAACGACATGAGCTAACGACACGAGCTAAAGAGACGAGCTAACGACACGAGCCAACGACACGAGCCAACGACACGAGCCAACGACACGAGCCAACGACACGAGCTAAAGAGACGAGCTAAAGAGACGAGCTAAAGAGACGAGCTAACGACACGAGCTAAAGAGACGAGCTAACGACACGAGCTAAAGAGACGAGCTAACGACAC
>NW_013953237.1:103677-106677 GCF_001266775.1 Austrofundulus limnaeus
CAGAGGTCCACAGAACCTGCAGAGGTCCACAGAACCTGCAGCTGTCCACAGAACCTGCACAGGTCCACAGAACCTGCAGCTGTCCACAGAACCTGCACAGGTCCACAGAACCTGCAGCTGTCCACAGAACCTGCAGCTGTCCACAGAACCTGCACAGGTCCACAGAACCTGCACAGGTCCACAGAACCTGCAGCCGTCCACAGAACCTGCAGCCGTCCACAGAACCTGCAGCCGTCCACAGAACCTGCAGCCGTCCACAGAACCTGCAGAGGTCCACAGAACCTGCAGCCGTCCACAGAACCTGCAGAGGTCCACAGAACCTGCAGGGGTCCACAGAACCTGCACAGGTCCACAGAACCTAATTTGTTTCTTTTCTTCTCAAAGTTTTTGTAAATGTCCCTGAAATGTTCTGACCCGTTTAGATGAGCAGCAGAGCTCAGAGCGTGCGCTGAGGACGACTCTCAGAGTTTTCGTGCAGACTGAGGTCCATTAGCTGTGGCGGCCATCTTGAAACCAGGTTAACTCTGACAGTCAATAATTACTGAGTTTCATTAAAGCTCCACCCAGTGCCTCATGAGATGTTTTGCTAACAGAGGAACACTTCAGATAACTGAAACCTGACTTTTATTATTAAAATGTTTGTTAAAAAGTTCACATTTGTTTTTTATGTCAGATTGGAGAATAAAGAGTAAATGATTAATAAATTAAAACATTAATAAAAAGCTGAATGTTTTTTTGTATTGCTGCAGCTGAAGGCAACAATCTGAGCGTGCACAGGTCGTGCACGGAGCGTGGTTTTTAGTGTTTTAGCTGCAGAAAGCATCATGACTGAGCTTCTCCCTGCAAACAYCTGAATGTCAGCCAGCAGGAGCTGCTGAGTCTCTGCTGGGATCAGCTCACATGCTTGTTTTGTTCAGAGGAGAAGCAGAGAGAAAAGTAAARAAGAAAAAAARAACAGCTCGGTGTGCAGCCAGTGCTGACTGGGCTTTCTGCCTCCCCTCCCCCCCCTGCATCCATCCGAACCAAAACCAGCATCAAAGCAATCAAAATGGTAATGTTCGGCATGAATGGGGCCCATCCCCCTCCTCCTCCTCCTCCTGCATTAAACTCTGCAGACTTTTCTCCTCTCCATGTTGGAGAAAAGGGGGGAGAATCCACCCCCCTTTTTTCCTCTCAAAATGGAAGCTTCCACTACCAAACTGAGACAAGAAAATACAAACAAGGACCTGCAGAGCCTCCTCTTTCACCCATCATTAACTTTAAAATGACAACATTAAACCTAATGTTATATATAATAAGTTAGTATTAAGTGCGGCCGGAAGTGTGAGCCGTTTTTTAACAATGATGCTTTTGTAGAAATGTGTGGAAGTTATCTGGGACCGACCGGAGGGGCGGTGCAGCCCGGAGGAGCTGTCCGCGGTGCTGAACCCTCCAGCGGCTCTGCCTCGCTCTCAGCATCCGCCCTGCCTCTGCCTCCTCCCCGGCTACAGCCAACTTATCACCGTGAAAATAAAAAATTAAAATATATATAAAAAAAGGGAATAAGAAGAAGAAAGGAGGAAAGTGAAAACAGCCAATCAGATCGCTCCGCCGCGGTCACGTGACCGAGAAGAAATAATACCAGCAGACTAAAAAAAAAAAGAAGTGTAAAGTAACAAAACCAGAGCTGGTTAATGAGCTTCAAGTGTAAAAAAAAATACAACTAAAAATGTGATTTAAACACACTATAAAATGTAAAGGTTTAATTTAAAATAATATAAAATAAAAAAGTGAACTGGAATGTCGTTTTTTTTTTTAGTCTCCAGAAACAAGTCGAGCCACTCAAAATGGACGCTAAAATCTTCCCAACTTTCACAGATGAATGGGAACTCGGAGATTTGGGCCTAAAAATAAACCCAGACCGGAGCAGCGGGTTGTGATTAAATTATTAAATGATTTTTAAAAAGGCTTTAAAGTGTGTCATGTTTGGTGGAAGTTGAGGGGAGAGAAAGTGCGAGAAAGTTAGCAGCCATGCTAATGCTAGCTGGTGATGTTAACAGATTTCAGCTGATAAAGTTTGCAAGGCTGCCGGGCCGGGCAGGAGCTGCCGGCAGCTCCTGCCCGGCCCGGCAGCCTTGCTTTGTGAACCCTGGAGGAGAGGAGGAAGGGGAAACAAAGTCAGACAAGTTTTTTTTTTTGTTTGTTTTGTTTTTAAACGGAACAAAAGCGGCCTCAGTTCGCGAGCAGCTCATAAATATTCAGCTCGCGTCCGGCTCGCCACGCACCGCATCAACACTTCCACACTCCCCGGGAAAAACYAGGCTCGACACTCGGGCCAGAAACTACCCAGGAAAGTGCCTTTTAATCCCGGCACTTGTCGCGTAGTTCCCCCCCTCGGAGCGTTCGCCTCGGTTCGGCTCGGTTCGGCTCGCGTCCCCGCGCTCTCAAACAACCAAACAACACGATGTTGTCTCTTACCTGATGACATTGGATCTCCACTTTCAGCGCCTCTTGCAGGCCTTGTAGTTCCATGTTCCGCCCAGGAAAGCACTTTTCTCCACTTCCGACGCGGCCGACACCAAGTTTCCGTCAATTAAAGAGGTTTTTTCAAGCGACAACAATTGAAAGAAGCTCGCAGAACAAGTTCTCGCTTTTTTTTTTTCTTCACAGCCTAGGACTCATCACCCCCCACTTTCCGCCCGGCTTCAAAAGTGCTCCAAACCCGACAGAAAGGACTCCCGGATCCCGCCAGGCCGCTCCGGTGAACCCAGCCGAACGTGGACGGGTTCGAACGCGACGCCGCGTCGCTTTTTTTCCGCTAATTTTAAGTTAAAAACCGGGGACTATATTTTGTCCGAGTCCGCGGCTTGATTTCACTTTGCCTGGGGAAAAGTTGCGCTTCGGCTGTCAATGGTGATTCTGAAGTTCCCGGATGGAGCAGACCCCCCCCCTACCCCTCCTCCCCCTCCTCACTGAGCATGCGCAGTGTGCAGAGGGAGCTACACAAGAGCACAGCAAGGG
>NW_013953237.1:106742-108750 GCF_001266775.1 Austrofundulus limnaeus
GAGGAGGAGGAGGAGGAGGAGGAGCAGGAGGGCTGCTGCGCAGATCTCCTCAGACTCTGACCCAGTTTGGTCTTTGTTCTGTGGGAGGGGGAGGGAACAGTCTGCACCCCCATCCCAACAAAACCAGAACCTCAGATCCTCCAAATATTCAAATAAGACCAGGAAGACCTGGAACATGAGAACAGAACCAGAACCAGTCCTGGGTACATGTACAGAACCCTGTTAGAACCAGAACCAGTCCTGGGTACATGTACAGAACTCTGTTAGAACCAGAACCAGTCCTGGGTACATGTACAGAACTCTGTCAGGACCAGAACCAGTCCTGGGTACATGTACAGAACCCTGTTAGAACCAGAACCAGTCCTGGGTACATGTACAGAACTCTGTCAGGACCAGAACCAGTCCTGGGTACATGTACAGAACTCTGTCAGGACCAGAACCAGTCCTGGGTACATGTACAGAACTCTGTTAGTGTCAGAAAATATTGATTTTATTATTTTAAGAGTTTAAAGGCACATATGTGTAAAATAAAAACATGAAAATAAAAAATCGATTACAGCCCAAATCATATTTTAAAACATTAAAATATTGTAACGAGCAGTTTTTGTTTGTTTCACATTTTATAAATCACAAATAAAACTAGACATGGGTTTTTACGATATAAAAACAAGTGTGCATTGCCATGTAGCATGTCATTGCAGCATTGGACTTGCAGAATGAAATGGGACCAAGTTCAAATGTATTTTCTAAACCAGCTTGTACCTGTCATGTCAGCAGGTGTTTGTAATMAYGGTAATTGTGTGACAATATGAAGTTTGAAGAGATTTGTTGTTAAAGTTGCTTTAGCTGGGTTCTGAACCCTGATCTCCCACATGAAAGTCCATGACATGGACCATTAGACCAATGGAGCTGTGGCAGAAGGTGGTGGCAGGGGTTTGTATGTGTGCAGAAAGAGGCCACATTGTCAATACAATTATTGACACTAAACTGCATAATATTACAACAATAGAGCAATATTAAGATAATGATATAGTAAAACATCAAAATGGAATCATATTAGTATTGTAAACACTGAACTATTGAGATTAAATATTATAAAACTATGGTGCAGTACCAAGTTGAGTACAGCTGGGGGCAGTATTGGACCAATACAAGGCTCCATTGACTGACATTATAATTTATTAAACATTAATATTTCAAAAACTATAAGTTGTACAGGCACCAAAAGGCATAGCCATCATTTGGCACAGGAGCTTTACAGATATAAATTACAATGGCAGCTCTAGGACAAAGTATGCAGGAGGAGAAGCATGGTAAAGTTGAGATGACTTGGATGGAAACGAATCACAATAGTGTGTATTGGTAATGCAAACTGATGAACCTATAACTCAAAACTATAGTAAAATTTAACAAACCCATACTGTCAATATAAATAAATACAAACAGGAAAAAGAGCGTTTAAAATAAAAACAGATGACAGATCTATAAACTGAGTACAGAAAACTAAACTTGAATCTAAATGTTCTCATTTCATTTTATAATTATGATTCAGTCCAAACTGTTGGTTTGTTTTTTGTTAAAGTCCATTTTAAAGTCACAATGTGAGGTCCTACATAAGGTTCAGAGTTAACGACCAAATGATTTAAAACAGTTATCCTACATCTGTTCACAACACAACATGTTCTGCTCAGTGTCTGCTTGTAGTTTATTTTACCTGGACCAATCAGAGAACAGAACATCAATGTTCTGTGCAGTGTCTGCTTGTAGTTTATTTTACCTGGACCAATCAGAGAACAGAAGGAGGAGTTTTTAATGACGTCGATGTTCTGCTCAGTGTCTGCTAGTTATTTTAGCATACAGCAGTGGAGGAAGTGAATGAAGCCAGTCTGTGTTGATAAGACTTCAAATTAAATAAATTATCTGACAAAGCAGCAGCTCTCATTTACAGTCGTCTGGTTCACACACACACACACACACACACACACACACACACACACACACACACACA
>NW_013953237.1:110493-112722 GCF_001266775.1 Austrofundulus limnaeus
CAACAACAACAACAACAACAACAACAACTGATGTTTCTTCTGTTTAATGGATTGTGAAGCTCCAGGTGTTCTGACCCAGTCAGGTTCTGTGGTCTCTGTTGGTCTCTGTAGAACTTCCTGTCAGGGGTCTGGTGGGTTTTGGACTCGTCCAGAACCGAAGGTGGTCTGAGATCACTCCACATCAACCATCTCCACGTCACCTGGGTCTGCAGACTCCGCCTTCTTCTTCTTCTTCATCATGGCAGCTGATGATGATGATGAGCTCTTCTTCTGTGGTTCTGCTGTAGCTTCAGCTGAGGACGACACAGTTCATCTTCAACATCAAACAGGTTCTGACTGGTGGTTGTCAGACAGGTACAGGTGCTTCTGAACCAACCAATCAGGACTCAGCTCAGGTGACTTACCTTCCATGGCAGACTTCTCCTTCTGCAGGTGCTGCAGCTGCTTCACAAGTTTCCTCTTCTTCTTCCCAGACAAGGTGATGTTTGCTCTGGGGCTGGACCTGTGTGGGGACACAGGTGAGGACAGACAGGTGAGGACAGACAGGTGAGGACAGACAGGTGAGACAGACAGGTGAAAACAGACAGGTGAAAACAGACAGGTGAGGACAGACAGGTGAGGACAGACAGGTGAGACACAGGTGAGACACAGGTGAGACAGACAGGTGAGGACAGACAGGTGAGAACAGACAGGTGAGGACAGACAGGTGAGACACAGGTGAGACAGACCGGTGAGACAGACAGGTGAAAACAGACCGGTGAGACAGACAGGTGAGACAGACAGATGAGGACAGACAGGTGAGACAGACAGGTGAGACAGACAGGTGAGAACAGACAGGTGAGACAGACAGATGAGGACAGACAGGTGAGGACAGACAGGTGAGACAGACAGGTGAGGACAGACAGGTGAGAACAGACAGGTGAGAACAGACAGGTGAGACAGACAGGTGAGGACAGACAGGTGAGAACAGACAGGTGAGAACAGACAGGTGAGACAGACCGGTGAGACAGACAGGTGAAAACAGACAGGTGAGACAGACAGATGAGGACAGACAGGTGAGACAGACAGGTGAGACAGACAGGTGAGGACAGACAGGTGAGGACAGACAGGTGAGACAGACTGGTGAGGACAGACAGGTGAGACAGACAGGTGAGACAGACAGGTGAGACAGACAGGTGAGGACAGACAGCTGGAACAGGTGTGTCTGACCTCCTCTTCTTCAGGTGATGGACCGTGATGAGACCCTGGTCCACGATGGCGCCGATGATTCGATGTTTCTTCTTGTTCTTCTCTCGTTTCTGAACTCGCCGCCGTTTCAACAGTTTCTTCCCCAATTCCTGAGAGACACAGGTCAGAGGTCACCAGGTGGACACTCACCTGTCTCACCTGTGTCCAACACGGTGTCAGAATCAGACCAGGTCCATCTGGGTTCTGATGTTCCCTGTTCACTCTGGAGACGTCTTAAAGTTCCTTCTACACCTGTCTTCACCTGGTCAGGTTCAGGGTCAGGATCAGGGTCAGGATCAGGGTCAGGTTCAGGATCAGGATCAGGATCAGGGTCAGGATCAGGGTCAGGGTCAGGGTCAGGGTCAGGGTCAGGGTCAGGATCAGGGTCAGGTTCAGGTTCAGGATCAGGATCAGGGTCAGGTTCAGGTTCAGGATCAGGATCAGGGTACAGTTTCTGTTTATGAGGCTGAGTTACCTGAACGTCCTCGGACTGAAGACGTCTCTTGGAGGAGGGACAAACCTGTCCACAGGACCTACTGGACATTTTTCTKCCTGGATTATTGATCAGGACATTAATAATGAATCTTCTTACACCAGAGTTAGTCATGGAGTTCCTCAGGGTTCACTGCTTGGACCAATCCTCTTTACTTTATATCTGCTTCCTTTAGGTAAAGTTATTTAACATAATGGGATAAATGTCCATTGTTACGCTGATGATACTCAGTTATATTTATCCATGAAACCTGATGAATCCAACCAGTTACTTAAACTACAAACTTAGGGCTTCAACAGTTAATTAAAGTACCAACAAGATTTGGCAAGACATGTAATCAGTGTGCACTGCCAATGCAATGCACACTATTGTGATTCGTTTCCATTCCATCCAAGTCATCTCAACTTTGCCATGCTTCTCCTCCTGCATACTTTGTCCTAGAGCTGCCATTGTAATTTCTATCTGTAAAGCCCCTGTGCCAAATGATGGCTATGCCTTTTGGTGCCTGT
>NW_013953237.1:118972-120274 GCF_001266775.1 Austrofundulus limnaeus
GTTTTATCTGTTTTTATTTGTTTTATCTCAGAATCCAAACTAAACAGATGATTTTAACCTGATGGTTTGAGTTTATTTTGAAATGTTTTTTTATATTTTTATTAATTATTTATTTATTTTTCCTGTTTTGTTTCTCAGTTCAACATTTTTTTACTCTTCAATAATCAGGAGAACAGTTTGATACATGGAGCGTTTAATTCATTCAGTGCAAGAGCCAAAAATACAGAACCGGGTCCAGCTGAGCCGGGTCAGGTCCAGCTGGGTCCAGCTGAGCCGGTTTCTGTCCAAAAACCAGGACTGTGGAGAACCATGAAGCGGGTCCAGACCAGGAGCAGAACACAGAAGATCTAAAGTGCTTTATGGTAGAAAAATAGCTCCAGATTTGAGTAATAAATACAAGATTTAGATCAAATAAATAGAAACAGAAAGAATTCTGTCAGTTTTCATTATTTACAAGAATAAATAAAGTTTCTGTCCAAACGTCACCAGTTCAGGAGTCCAGATGTTTCTGCAACACAAACCACAGAAGAACACAAGGTCAGAGGTCACACAACCAAACAACACCTGACCCCAGGTCCTGGTCCTGGTCCTGGTCCTGGTCCAGCTGGGACTCACCGTGGTCAGGGTCTGACGGTGTCACTGGACCCTCCTCAGGTCCAGCAGAGACCTCCACACCAGGTGGAGTCCAGGCTCATCTTCATCCTTCAGGATGGAGCGCTCCCTCCTCTTCCTCCTCTCCTCCCTCCTCCTCCCGGACCTCCCTTTCTTCTTCCTCCTGCCGGGACCCTTCAGGGGTCCCTCGTAGGTCTGGGACTTGTTGGTCTCCTGGGGCAGGACCGAGTCCTCGTCCTCCTCTGGCTGCGAGCTGACGGGGAGGTTCTTGGTTCCTCCGGTGGGCTTGGAGTTGGGGACGGTCCCAGCAGTACTGGGGTGGACCCCGGGCAGGCCCACCCCCCCAGTACTGGTCCCAGTCTGCGTGTTGTGGGTCTCTGCCGTGTGCAGGACCCCCAGGAGCTCCTGGATCCAGAGCCGCCTCCTGAAGTCCTGCAGAGTCCGGCTCTTATCGTGCATCAGCTGCGTGTGGGTCACAGAGCGCCTCCTGCAGGACACACGACACATCTGACTGTTGGTTCTACAAGAACCAGAACCTCAGGTTCTGCACAGGTTCTACAGAGGTCCTACAGAACCTCAGGTCCTACAGAGGTCCTACAGAGGTTCTACAGAGGTCCTACAGAACCTCAGGTCCTACAGAGGTTCTACAGAGGTCCTACAGAACCTCAGGTCCTACAGAGGTTCTACAGA
>NW_013953237.1:121967-130570 GCF_001266775.1 Austrofundulus limnaeus
CTTTAGCTTTTAGCCTTTAGCTTTTAGCCTTTAGCTTTTAGCCTTTAGCCTTTAGCTGTGGTTCAGATAATTACATCTTTACTTGAAGCTTTCTCTTCAAACAGGAGCTGTTTTGTTAAATGAAGCTTTTAGCTAACTAACGTTCAGCTGATTTAGCTCATATTTAGCTGCAGATGTTCTGACAGAACTTTTTGAAGGTCCAATAAGTCTCCATCAGCAGAACCTGAAGCGAGCCCAACAGAACCCAGAAACACTTCTGGTTCTTCAGAACCTCTGGTCCAGAGGCTGCAGACACCCATGTTCTGATCCAATGTTGGTTCTGGTCCAGAGAGATCAGAACCTGTGGCTCCTGGTTCTGCTTCCAGCTGCTGTAAGGCTGCAGAACCAGAACCGGGCCACACGATGGCGCCGTGTCCACAGACGTTCCAGTTCTGTATGGTGCTGTTTCTCAGCAGGAACCTGCAGAACCCACAGGTCCGGTTCTGACCCGATCTTGTTACTCAGAACTTTAGGTTCATGTTCATGAGAACACAATCAGCCCTCCCTCATGGTTCTGGTTCTGAAGAACTCTGGGTCCAGCTGAGTTCAGCCCGGTTCACAGCACTACAACAAAACGGGTCAAGAAGGTCAGAACCAAGGTCCAGAACCTGTGGTGGACCTTCAGGGATCTGAACAGAACCTGATGATGTACAGAACCATGTGAGAGTTCTGCTGCTGGATCTGGACCTGGAACCAGGTTCTGTTTAACAAGAACCAGGTGATGACAACTGTTTGTGACCCAGAAAGGTCCGGTTCTGCTTTCTGAAGCTGCAGAAGCTTTCAGGTCAGAGGTTCTGGTTCTGGCCCGGAGCGAGGTCAGACTTACGTTCTGCTGCTCGGGGTCTGGAGGGGACGCCCGTCGTGAGGAACCGGAGAACAGAGCAGGAAGACGGAGAAGAACCAGGCCCGCAGAACCCGGCCGGAGAACATCCTGGGCCCTGCAAGAGAACAGAGAACAACGTGAGCTCCTCAGGTCCTGCTGCTGGACCTCCAGAACCACAAGTCTCCTGGAGACCTGAGTCAAACATACAGAACCTGGACCGGTCCAGGTTCTCACAGAACCACAAAGTGTCCCTCCTTCACTGATTCAATGGTTCTGACAGAACCAAGAAGAACATTTAACTCTTTTATTTTTATCAGATTTTAATCAGAATAAAAACTGTTGGTTTGATTTAATGTTTTTATTTTAACATTATTTAAATTAAATCAACATGAAGATTTGTTCAAACAGTAAAAAACAGAAAAAGTTTCAAACTTGGTTTAAAGTTAAATAATTATCAACTTATTTCACTGAGTAAAACCTGCTTTAAACCATTTCTCTGTCAGATTTAACCAAACATTTATAAAACTTTTTTCAACTCAAATAAGTTTTTATTTGATCAGTTATTTCATTCAGTTTGTTTTTACAGTGTAGAACCTTCAGAACCTGCAGAACCTGCAGAACCTGCAGAACTTTCATCAGTCCAACTTACAGTTCTGCTGAGGTCCAAAATATATTCCTCTCTGCACAACCCAGACACGTCCAGAGGACCAAAGTACTGTCCACAGGTCCAGTTGGGACCAGGGAGGGGTCTTCAGGTCCGGTCAGAACCAGGGAGGGATCCAAAGGTCCGGTCAGAACCAGGGAGGGATCCAAAGGTCCGGTCAGAACCAGGGAGGGATCCAAAGGTCCGTCAGAACCAGGGAGGGGTCTTCAGGTCCGGTCAGAACCAGGGAGGGGTCTTCAGGTCCGGTCAGAACCAGGGAGGGATCCAAAGGTCCGTCAGAACCAGGGAGGGATCCAAAGGTCCAGTTAGAAAACAAACAGAGAATCTACAAATCCAATCAGAGACCTAAAGAACAATCCAAGGATCCAGTTGGTCCACAGGTCCAGTCAGAACCAGAGGAAGACCCACAGGTCCAGTCAGAACCAGAGGAAGACCCACAGGTCCAGTCAGAACCAGAGGAAGACCCACANTAGCCTGTGAGCCATCAGCAGCAGGTATGAGGACAGGTGAAGCAGTGAGAGGGTTTGAATGTTTCTTCAGTTTCTCTCAGTGAATAAAAACAAACATTCTGTTGTTCTTAAAGCTCATAAAGAACATGTAAAGGTGCCGTTGTACAAAAATATGTTTTATGTTTAACTTTTTTTAATCTAAGTTTTGGAAAATATTCTTTTCCTGATGTGTTGATGGAACCGATTGTTATCAGTTCTGTTGTTTCAGCAGATGTTCCTCCACGTTCTGCGAGTGAAAGTCTGCGAGGTTCTTCTGATGTTTCAGCAGCGTCTCTTTCTTTAATCCCAGGATTCTGATCTAATCTGATCTAATCTGCTGTAATCACGTTAAGAGCGACTCCGCCTGGAAACATTCCTCCTGTGTGAGGATCAAACAGCTCCAGACCACCAGCACTGTCGCTGCTCTCACACTGCGCTGCATTTATTCACCTCAGCTGGCTCTGCTTGGATCAGAACCGGCCAAAACTTTAGAACCAACATAAATCTTCTTTTACATTTTAATACCTGCTTCATGCAGGCAATCATTAAAAGCATGTTATTCCTCCCTGCAGCAGCTTGTTTTACTCCTCATCACTCTGCTCTTATGAACAGGAAATCCCGGTGAGATGAAAAGCTGCCTCAGAATGTTAAACACGACCAGCACCGAGTGGAGGAACCCTCAACCAAACTCCTACCAAAACACACGTCACGGCTCTTTACAGCACAAGTTTTATGACATCAGACTCTCCTGTGGGTGTAAACCAGTCTGCTGCATGTTCAAAGTAAGAAACCACAGTTTGCCCTCAAACCCAAACCTGAAGCTCATTTAAAGGCAGCAGCATGTTAAAAACATGTAGTTAAGTTGGTCCTAAAAGCCCTGAAGCCACAGCTACACATGAAAACCAAACCTGAACACCACGCAGACAGCTGTAGACCACAACATTTCAAATTAACACATCAACAAAGGCTGGACAGTGGAGCAGCGCTGAGCCTCAGAGGGTTGCAGGTTTGATTCCAGGCTCCAGGCTTTCTGAGTTTACATGATCTCCACGTGCACTTGTGGGTTTTCTCAGGATACTCTGGTTTCTGCCACTGTCCGGTTACTTTATGTCGCTAAGGGATAGATCTGTCTCCTTCACTGCTGTGTGTAGGGGTCACCTGGAGTGAAGAAACAAGATTTACTGCCTCTCAGCAGGCCTGACGAGAGGATGATGTGGACTGGGACAGTCTGGAGACATGTCCACATGTCCCCTGCGTATTGCCCAATAACTGTTGGAGATGGACACCAGTGACTCTTCGACCCTACAGTCCTACCACTCTATGACCCTACCACTCTATGATCCTATGACCCTACAACCCTATGACCCTACCACTCTATGATCCTATGACCTTACCACTCTATGATCCTATGACCCTATGACCCTACCACTCTATGATCTTATGACCCTACCACTCTATGATCCTACAACTCTATGACCCTACCACTCTATGATCCTATGACCTTACCACTCTATGATTCTATGACCCTATGACCCTACCACTCTATGATCTTATGACCCTACGACTCTATGACCCTACNCACTCTATGATCCTACAACTCTATGACCCTACCACTCTATAATCCTACAACTTTATGACCCTACCACTCTATAATCCTACCACTCTATGACCCTATGACCCTACCACCCTATGATCCTACAACTCTACGACCCTACCACTCTACGATATTATGACCCTACACTCTATAATCCTACAACTTTATGACCCTATGACTCTACCATTCTATGACCTTACCACTCAATGATCCTATGACCCTACCCCTCTATAATCCTACCACTCTACAACCCTACAGTCCTATCAATCTATGATCCTACAAATCTATGACCCTACCCCTCTATAATCCTACCACTCTACAACCCTACAGTCCTATCAATCTATGATCCTACAAATCTATGACCCTACCACTCTACAACCCTACCACTCTATGACCATACCACTCTAAAATCTTATGACTCTACCACTCTATGATCCTGTGAGCCTACTACTATGATCTTACAATCTGTACGATCCAACAGCTTTATGACCATATGATTGTACAACTCTACAACTTTGCACAGACAGCAGGGACTGAAAACGGTTGGATGAATGGGAGCATCCAGATGTGTTAAAGGGAGGGTCACTGGTCTAAAGGGGATCATTTAAAGTCAGATACAGTGATGCATAAAAACATAGGATCTGTTGGTTTAATGTCAGAAGCTGTGGTCTGTTGTTGGGGTGATACTGGATCCATGACAGCAGTCATCTGGGAAGAATTAAAATATTTTCATTCAAGTATACTGTTGTTATTTTGGTACGTACGATGAACACTAGCCTACCCAGTCAGAAACAAAGACCAGGACTCATTTCAAAAGTGAGAAAATATCTCCTACAAGTTGCATCTGTAAAGTGAGTTTTCTCCCTTCAGCCCAACATATTTGAGCCTTCTCAGAGCAAACAACAGTAAGTCCGACAAACACTGCGGGCAGCAGTGCCACCCCCCAAACACTGTGACCGACACGTGTTGAAACATCAGCAATACATTCCAGCTGTTGCCTCCAACAATTAGAAGCAGATATGTGAAAGAGAAGCAGCCCAAGCAGCTTATCATTCTGAAAATCTCTGTGGGGAAATCACTGGTGGGAAAATATGTTTACTCAAGCATTTCACATCTTCCAAGCTAAGATTTATGTAGTACTGTTTTTATACTCCAGCACCATGTGAATATTGGACTTAAAACATAACCAAAAAGATTAATGAGAATCATTTTTCAACAAGCTGACTTCTCTGTGGTTCAGACTGCACACAAAGAGCTTCACACTGGACTGAAACAGTCATTCTCACCAGTTTATGGACCATTCTGGCACCAGATAAACATCCTCTGAATTCAACTACAGAAACAACTGAGTAGAAAAGTTAAGAAGGCACATAAAAGGCCTTTTTTTGCAAAATATAAACACAAAGAAAATCGATAATAAATTGCTCAGAAAAAGAAAAACAAAATCAACAAAAAAATCCATTAACACACAACAACAACTCAAATAAAACCACAGCTTTTTTTAAAGTTCCTGTGACTGTGTTAACTTGCTAATGTTCATAAATAGAATGTGACTTTACTGCTTTATTTATAAACAAGTCTGTTTATAGATTGGCAAAAAGGGAAAATTATGTTAGTATAAAGGTGAAATGTTGTTATAAAGACGGGTACCTTGGTATAATGGTGGGTAAGCTGGTATAATGGTGGGCATGTTTGTATAAAGGTAGCTATGTTGGAATAAAGGTGGCTAAGTTTGTATAACAGTGGCTAAGTTGGTATAAAGGTGGGTACATTGGTATAAAGGTAAGTATGTTGGTAAAAGGTGGGTATGTTGGTATAACGATGGGTAGGTTGATATAAAGGCGGGTATGTTGGTATAAAGGTGGGTACGTTGGTATAAAGGTGGGTACGTTGGTATAAAGGTGGGTACGTTGGTATAAAGGTGGGTACGTTGGTATAAAGGTGGGTAAGTTGGTATAAAGGTGGGTACGTTGGTATAAAGGTGGGTAAGTTGCTATAACGGTGGTTATGTTGGTATAAAGGTAAGTATGTTAGTATAAAGGTAAGTATGTTGGTATAAAGGTGGGTACATTGGTATAAAGTTGGGCACGTTGGTATAAAGGTGGGTACATTGGTATAAAGTTGGGCACGTTGGTATAAAGGTGGCTACATTGGGATAAAGTTGGGTACGTTGGTATCGAGGTGGGTAAGTTGGTATAAAGGTGGGTACGTTGGTATAAAGGTGGGTAAGTTGGTATCAAGCTGGGTACGTTGGTATAAAGGTGGGTCCTGCACTCTACCTGCTTCAGAGTTTAACTGTTTGTGTTTGTTTTCAGGACCTTCGGCTTGTAAAGCCATTTGAATGGAGCACCATGTGTCTGCAGCTGTGTATGGACAAACCATGGAGTGTCCTCAAGCCGATTGCCTCGAGTCGTGCTCCCACTCCACCTTAGAAGCTGGACCAGAGGTCCACCTCAAAAACCTGGAGCAGAGTTTGTTTTGGGACAGGTTTAATCAGAGGACAGTCAGGTTGGACACACTAAAGAACTGTATGAAGGCCCACCATGAGCTCTGTTTAGCTAACGTTACAAATGGTCTCCTGGAAATTCAGTCGGGCCGAGCTCCTCCAACAAACCACTTCTCCTCTGATACAGGTTCAGATATTTATCAGGGCTTCCCTGCAGGCTGCTCTCTGAGTCAAACTGTTTTCAATTTAACCAATTATCTCCAACATTTTGGCTCCTTCTATTGATGCGTCCTTGATTTTTCCCCAGAAACAGCAGCTTCACTTTAAAGGTCACAGTCTGAACATGGAAGCACACAATGAAGACATTATTTGTTCAGTCTGCAGGCTGCCAGCATCAGATGTGGAGGAGGTGATGCAACAAACCTCTGCTCTGCTTTTCATTCATTACTGATCCTGAGCAGGATCCATTTGAAGGTAGGAGTATCATGCTTCTCACAGTGAGCAAGTCGTGCCAGAGAGAATCATGGGAGAACTTCTCCAGTTTGTTTGTAAATTAGTCCAGTTTATGAGCTCCCTGGTTGGAGGCAGTGCAGGAACACAACGTCACAAAGGTAGAAGCAGAGTCCTAACGGGTGTCCTAATCCTAAAGTTGGGTATGATGGTACAAAGGTGAGTACGTTAACTCTCCAGCCCCCACACTCTGAAGTAGCACAAGCTGGCTTCATGTGTGAAAATCACTTCACCTGCATGTAAACAGGTAGAAAAAACACTCTTTCCTGGCAGCAGGCAGCATGAGAGGTCTGAGCCAGGAAAGCTGTTTCACATTCACAGAAAATTACTGCCTTTTGGCAAAGCCCCACCAACACAAAACAAATGTCCACTTTTAACGTAGGACTGCACCCCCTCCCCCCCCTCCACCACCCCCTGGTCCGGGATTCAGAATCCAGATCACTTCAGAACAGCTTCAACTGCTGGCATCCATCCCTTATCAGGGCTTCCACACCTCACCAAGGGCCCCAATGCAAACAGGTCTTCAAGAAGATCTTTGGTTCGTCCTTAAACGGTTCCACCCCCTGACACGTACAGGTTCAAACCTTAACAGGTTCAGACCTCAACAGGTACAGGTTCAGACCTCAACAGGTACAGGTTCAGACCTCAACAGGTACAGGTTCAAACCTCAACAGGTTCAGACCACAACAGGTACAGGTTCAGACCTCAACAGGTACAGGTTCAGACCTTAACAGGTACAGGTTCAGACCTCAACAGATACAGGTTCAAACCTCAACAGGTTCAGACCTCAACAGGTACAGGTTCAGACCTCAACAGGTACAGGTTCAGACCTTTACAGGTACAGGTTCAGAACTCAACAGGTTCAGACCTCAACAGGTACAGGTTCAGACCTCAACAGGTTTAGAACTCAACAGGTACAGGTTCAGACCTCAACAGGTTCAGACCTTAACAGGTTCAGACCTCAACAGGTACAGGTTGAGACCTCAACAGTTACAGGTTCAGACCTCAACAGGTACAGGTTCAGACCTCAACAGGTACAGGTTCAGACCTCAACAGGTGCAGGTTCAGACCTTAACAGGTACAGGTTCAAACCTCAACAGGTTCAGACCTCAACAGGGACAGATTCAGACCTCAACAGGTCCAGGTTCAAACCTTAACAGGTTCAGACCTCAACAGGTACAGGTTCAGACCTCAACATGTACAGGTTCAGACCTCAACAGGTACAGGTTCAAACCTTAACAGGTACAGGTTCAGACCTCAACAGGTACAGGTTCAAACCTTAACAGGTTCAGACCTCAACAGGTACAGGTTCAGACCTCAACAGGTACAGGTTCAAACCTCAACAGGTTCAGACCTCAACAGGTACAGGTTCAGACCTCAACAGTTACAGGTTCAGACCTCAACAGGTACAGGTTCAGACCTCAACAGGTACAGGTTCAAACCTTAACAGGTAGAGGTTCAGACCTCAACAGGTTCAGACCTCAACAGGTACAGATTCAGACCTCAACAGGTTCAGACCTTAACAGGTTCAGACCTCAACAGGTACAGGATCAGACCTCAACAGTTACAGGTTCAGACCTCAACAGTTACAGGTTCAGACCTCAACAGGTACAGGTTCAGACCTCAACAGGTACAAGTTCAGACCTCAACAGTTACAGGTTCAGACCTCAACAGTTACAGGTTCAGACCTTAACAGGTACAGGTTCAGACCTCAACAGTTACAGGTTCAGACCTTAACAGGTACAGGTTCAAACCTTAACAGGTTCAGACCTCAACAGGTACAGGTTCAAACCTTAACAGGTTCAGACCTCAACAGTTACAGGTTCAGACCTCAACAGGTACAGGTTCAAACCTTAACAGGTTCAGACCTCAACAGGTACAGGTTCAGACCTCAATAGGTACAGGTTCAGACCTTAACAGGTACACTCGGTGAGGGCAAGGATTGCCTCGTCAGGTCTTCAAGAACCGAACAGGATGTCCAGTAACCATACGTATATAAAAGGTCCAGGACAGTAAAAACCTGGTGGGCCTGTCAGGAC
>NW_013953237.1:130616-135183 GCF_001266775.1 Austrofundulus limnaeus
GTTAAGTCCTGGGTGTGTTTGAGTTCTTTTAAAATGAATAAATTAGATTTTTAGTGTTTAACAAATGAAAGGGAGACGTTCTTGTGGCCGCAGACAGCAGTTACTTGTTTTATGGAGAACCACACTGTAAATGAGAATATTAGTTACAATAAAACGTTTTATTTGATTTCAACTGGTGACTTTTTAATAAACGTGTCTCGTTATGTCTCACTTCATTCACACCCTCCACCTCAGTGCAGACTTAATTATGGAACATAAAAGCTCTGAAAGCTGTAAAAAATAATTTGTCTTATTWAGGTTGCTTACGATCCCTGCAGAACAACGTCATGCTGAAGGAAACACTCCCACCTGAAAACACAAACGCTCCGTTTGTTCCAGGTTCTACCTGCTTTTCTACACACGTTTTCTTTGGACCTCTATGTTCTGCAGATGTTCTCTGACAGAACTGAAGAACGTTTGAAGCAAGCTTTGTTTTTGTTTTTCAATAAAAACTTTCTGTAGGATTTTAATGCATTTATTGTACAGTCAGATTTGGAGGTGTACAACAAGGTGTGAGTAAAGAACTGGAACCAAGGACAGCTAATGGATGATGATGATGATGTCATTGACTCTCTCTCAGGGGTGGCCTCCCTTCTTTGGGCCTTAACCTCTGGCTCACCTCCTCCTCTGTGTCCCCGGCTCGGCTCGGCTCGGCTCGGCTCGGCTGTGACAGATTTTACTAGAGGAATTCAGGAAAGAACAGTTGGTGTTTTGTTGAAGGAGAAAAACACCTTCATCTTCATCCCTTTGGGCTCACTTTGTTCTCCTTCACAATAAAAGTCTTTCCCAGCACAAACAGGAAGTCCTTTTTGCAAAAAAACAAGATGTCTTCAACACCAACAAGATGTCTTCAACACAAACATGTCTTCTCAGACAAACAAGACAAACGTTCTTTCTTTAACATTATTTCTCAACATGTCCAGAACATTTTTAGAACCTGAAGAACCAGAAGTTCAGGATTTGAGTCAAACAAACTAATCTGTCTTTATCCAGGACCAGTTCTGAAGCAGCTGGACTCACCTGTGTGGAGCTTTAGTGTTTCCTGTGAAGTTGAAGATGATGATGATGGTGATGAAGATGATGATGATGATGATGATGATGATGATGATGATGATGTCAGTCAGAGGCTTTATGATGAAGAGTTGTCCCTCACATCAGAAGCTCCTGAGAACAGAAGGTGTGTCTGAAGCTCTCTCCATGTGAAGTCCTTTAAATACAGTTAAAGCCTCTGACTGACATCATCATCATCATCATCATCATCATCATCATCACCATCAACATCATCATCATCATCATCATCATCATCATCGTTCCTGCCTCCAGGAGACTCATGAAGCTGATGACCTTCTTCCTCCATCCTCCCACTCCTCTGCTCCTCCAGGAGGAAACTCCAGGAGGTCTGGGCTCCTCTCGGTTCTCCTGCTCCACTCCGGTGGTTTGTCCTGTCATGGAGGCGCAGCAGAGGAGTGTGAGCTTCAGTGTGTTCGTCACAGRGTCCTCCTCTCTCCGTGACCTCCATCCTGCTCTCCAACACGACAGCAGGCGGCTGGAGTTCCAGCTGTGGCTCCAGCTGTGGTCTGAGCTCCGCTAACTTTAGAACACAGCTGTGGTGTGAGGCCGCAGGTCAGAGCAACAACAACTGCTGCTGCCACACACAGGCTGCTGTAACACAACATCTACACAACCATCTACACAACCATCTACACAACCATCTACACAACCATCTACACAACCAACAACTGCTGGCTGCCATACACAGGCTGCTGTAACACAACGTCTACACAACCATCTACACAACCACCTACACAACCACCTACACAACCATCTACACAACCATCTACACAACCAACAACTGCTGGCTGCCATACACAGGCTGCTGTAACACAACATCTACACAACCATCTACACAACCATCTACACAACCATCTACACAACCAATAACACAACATCTACACAACCATCTACACAACCATCTACACAACCATCTACACAACCAATAACACAACCATCTACACAACCATCTACACAACCATCTACACAACCAATAACACAACCATCTACACAACCATCAACACAACCATCTACACAACCATCTACACAACCAACAACTGCTGGCTGCCATACACAGGCTGCTGTAAGACAACATCTACACAAACATCTACACAAACAACAACCGCTGCTGCCATACACAGACTGCTGTAACACAACGTCTACACAACCATCTACACAACCACCTACACAACCACCTACACAACCATCTACACAACCATCTACACAACCATATACACAACCATCTACACAACCATCTACACAACCAACAACTGCTGGCTGCCATACACAGGCTGCTGTAACACAACATCTACACAACCACCTACACAACCATCTACACAACCATCTACACAAACATCTACACAACCATCTACACAACCAAAAACTGCTGGCTGCCATACACAGGCTGCTGTAAGACAACATCTACACAAACATCTACACAAACAACAACCGCTGCTGCCATACACAGGCTGCTGTAACACAACGTCTACACAACCATCTACACAACCATCTACAGACCCATCCACACAACCATCTACACAACCACCTACACAACCATCTACACAACCATCCACACAACCATCTACACAACCATCCACACAACAATCTACATAACCATCTACACAACCAATAACACAGCCAATAATACAACCATTAACACAACCATCAACACAACCAATAATACAGTACAACCGATAATACAACCATCTACACAACCATTAACACAACCAATAATACAAGCATCCACACAAGCATCTACACAACCATCTACACAACCATCTACACAACCATCTACACAACCAATAACACAACCATCTACACAACCATCTACACAACCATCTACACAACCATCTACACAACCATCCACACAACCATCTACACAACCATCCACACAACCATCCACACAAACATAAACACAAACAACAACAGAGCCATCAGTGTCTCTGCTCGAGGACAGAGGTCAAAGGTCAGAGGTCCGTCTATGACTCCATCATGACCGCCTCCACAGATCCGTTGGTGTTGACGGTTTATGTCCGAGGCAGGAAACAGGATGTGGAGTTTCATAATAAGAGCCTCAGATTATTACAGACAAGGTTCTGACTTCCTGTTTCCTTTCAGTCAAACTCTTTCAAACTAAAGCTCAACCTGCAGGACTGGAGTTATTTGAACTTCCTGTTTTCTTATTAATCTGAAGCTCGTTAACACCATGGATAAATGAGCCCAATTTGTTTCAGAACCAGGACTTCATTAGACCCACAGAACCCAGCTTCCTTTGATCCACAAACAAACAACATCCAGACGTTCCATCTGGAGAAACCAGAACCAGAACCAGAGTTTATCAGGTCCACCTGGAACAGAATCTGTACCAGGAACCAAACTACTCTGAGATGTGATCCATCAACAAACTACACCTGAACCAGGAAAACTAGGAGAACCAGAACCAGGAGAACCGGACAGAAAACCACTGACCTATCTTGGATCAGAACATCTGATCCTAAAGTCTGAATCAGAGACCTTCAGCTGGGTTTGTCCCAGAACCTGCAGGACTTCTGAAAACCAGAGTCAGACTCAGAACCTCTTAGTTCTTCAGGTCTGTGTACGACAGAGTGAACTTTGACCTCTGGACCTCCTGTAGTGAAGGTTCTGGGTTTATGGTTCTGATCAGACGTGGTGGACTCGGGTCTGGACTGGGTTCACATGGAGACTCTGTTCTGGTGATGAGTTTGTTTACATTTGTTAACATTAGTAAACATAAGTGTGGGTTCTGATGCCTCGCTCGGTTCTGAAGGTCCAAACTGTGAGCTCCTCTCTCAGTCTGTCAGAACCGGGCCTGAACAGAACCATCTGAACCCAGCTCCAATAACACAGCAGACGCAGCGCTGTGGTTTTCTCCTGCACAGATCCAAACACTCTGCTGGCTGACGCAGAATCCTCCCACGCTCCCTGAAGGCATCACCCAGCGTCACATGGATCTAAACTTAGAGACTCGGTTCTGACCCGGATCTATTCCTGGACTGGCTCAGTGGGTCACAGACTGGGAGCTCTCAGTCATCTCAGCTTTTATTTTCATGCTTTCCAAACATCATGACCTGGGCCCAACAGACCAGAACCACCTGGGTCCAACAGAAAGGAACCACCTGGGTCCAACAGACCAGAACCACCTGGGTCCAACAGACCAGAACCATCTGGGTCCAACAGAAAGGAACCACCTGGGTCCAACAGACCAGAACCACCTGGGTCCAACAGACCAGAACCACCTGGGTCCAACAGAAAGGAACCACCTGGGTCCAACCAGAACCACCTGGGTCCAACAGACAGGAACTGCCTGGGTCCAACAGATCAGAACCATCTGGGTCCAACAGACCAGAACCACCTGGGTCCAACAGACAGGAACCACCTGGGTCCAACAGACCAGAACCACCTGGGTCCAACAGACAGGAACCACCTGGGTCCAACAGACCAGAACCACCTGGGTCCA
>NW_013953237.1:141033-142636 GCF_001266775.1 Austrofundulus limnaeus
AAATAGTTGAATCAGTTGATATAAATAGTTGAATCAGTTGATATAAATGGTTGAATCTGTTGATATAAATAGTTGAATGTGTTTTTCTGCTCATTAAAAGTTCTGAATGAACTGGACCCAGAGGAGATCAGAGGTTCTGACAAACGTTGGACAGAAACAGTTCAGTGTTTGAAGCTGAAAGTTTCTCATGAAGAACTCAGTCTCTGTGAGTCGAATGAATCAGAACTAGAATCTGTTCTGCTGACTCATGAGTCTGACTGCATCACCAGAACCAGCAGGGGGTGGAGCCTCCTCACAGCCCACCTGTCCGTCAGACCCGGTCTGTTCTGGACTCCACAGGGACCGGTTCTGAACCGTTTCCACCAACATGTTGGATCATCAGAACATTTGTGTTTTCACTGAAGAAGAAAACGTTCCATCAAAAACTGGACCCTTCAACTGGACCCAGCAGAACCAGACCATCACAGAACCACAGAGACTTGTCTGACACAGTCCCTCCTGGTCCTGCAGAGACCTTCAGGTTCTGTTTGGGTCCGATTGTTCAGCTCAGTCAGTTCTCTCTGTGTTCAGAGACAGAACTTGATCAGGTCTGGACTTACCTGGTTCTGGGTCAGCCTGGTCCCAGCCAGGACCTGGACATGGTTCACAGACCTGAGCCTGGTCCCAGTCAGGACCTGGACATGGTCTCAGAGACCTGAGCCTGGTCCCAGTCAGGACCTGGACATGGTTCAGAGACCTGAGCCTGGTCCCAGTCAGGACTTGGACATGGTTCAGAGACATGTGGTGTCCCCACCTGTCCTCAGTGGGACGACATCATGTCTGCATCATGTGATCCACACTGAGTCCTGTGGGACCAGAACACCAACGTCAGAGTTGGACCGGAGAGTTCTGGACAGTCCGGACCAGAACAGGAACACGTGTCCATGTTGACCAGATGATGACCCCTGTGTCGGGTCACAGGACCAGAGAAGGTTCTGGTCCTTCAGAGACCCAGATTAAATTCCTGGGGTTGGGAAACATTTGGACCTGCAGGTTTGTGGTCCGATGATAAAAGCTTTGTGAGGTCTGGACCAGAACATTCCTTCAGGTCCGTCTTATCTCTGGTTCTGTCTGGATCCTGGTTCCAGGCAGATTGAGGTGACCCGGTTGATCAAACAAAACTAACTGTGTTTCCAGGTTGGTTCTGAGTCCAGATCAGGCGGGTTCAGGTGGTTCTGGAGGAACAACAGAGCAGAACTTTTATAGACTCACCAGCTTCAGAACCGGTCTCTAAGAGGTCCAYATCCTCCCAGCAGAGCCACAGCTCCAGGTTCTGCAGCTCAGAACTGAATCCTGACCCCCCTGCAACTTCCAGAGGTCAGAGTCCAGGCCGGCTGAGGGTTCTGGGTCATTCTGGGCCCGCAAGGTTCTGAGTTCTGCAGACAAAGAGTTCAGATCAAACCGAGGCTCAGGTTCACCAGAGTCCAATAAAATCCAAAACAAAACAACAAAACAAAACAACAAAACAACAAAACAAAACAACAAAACAACAAAACAAAACAACAAAACAACACAACAAAACAACAAAACAAAACAACAAAACAACAAAACAAAACAACAAAAC
>NW_013953237.1:150359-152851 GCF_001266775.1 Austrofundulus limnaeus
CAACAAGACTTAAGACAAGACTTGAGACAACAAGACTTAAGACAAGACAACAAGACAACAAGACTGAAGACTGGAGACAAGACTTGAGACAACAAGACCAAAGACAACAAGACTCAAGACCACAAGTCTCAAGACAAGATTTAAGACAACAAGACTTAAGACAACAAGACTCAAGACCACAAGTCTCAAGACAAGACTTGAGACAACAAGACTTAAGACAAGACTGGCGACAAAAAGACTTAAGACAATAAGACTGAAGACAACAAGATCAAAGATAACGAGACTCAAGACAAGACTGAAGACCACAAGACTTGAGACAAGACTCGAGAACACAAGTCTCAAGACAACAAGACAACAAGACTGAAGACTGGAGACAAGACTTGAGACAACAAGACCAAAGACAACAAGACTCAAGACCACAAGTCTCAAGACAAGACTTAAGACAACAAGACTTAAGACAACAAGACTCAAGACCACAAGTCTCAAGACAAGACTTGAGACAACAAGACTTAAGACAAGACTGGCGACAAAAAGACTTAAGACAACAAGACTGAAGACAACAAGACTTAAGACAACAAGACTGGAGACAACAAGACTCAAGACCACAAGTCTCAAGACAAGACTTAAGACAACAAGACTTAAGACCACAAGTCTCAAGACAAGACTTAAGACAACAAGACATAAGACAAGACTTAAGACAACAAGACTTAAGACAACAAGACTGAAGACAACAAGACTTAAGACAACAAGACTGAAGACAACAAGACTCAAGACCACAAGTCTCAAGACAAGACTTAAGACAAGACTTAAGACAACAAGACTTAAGACAACAAGACTTAAGACAACAATACTCAAGACCACAAGTCTCAAGACAAGACTTGAGATAAAAAGACTTAAGATAACAAGACTTAAGACAACAAGACACTAGTCAGACTTCTTTCTAAAACCTGCAGCTGAGACTGGACAGAAGGGTCTGAAGTGTCCCTGGTGGACAAGATGAACTTTGTTGAAGGTGGAGTCACTTCAGCTCACCAAGTCTAAACTAACGGACTTGTCAGGACAGATTTCTGTCTGAAGTGGACCCACTGAGACCTGAGTCACCAGCTCAACATGACGAACTTTGCTCTGAGAGGTGGAGTCCCAAAGATTCAAGATGCCAAGTCTGGAGTCAGCGATGAGAGGAGGACGTCTCTGAGACTTTTCCATGATTAAAAGACAGTTTTCATGTTTTGGAGCGAAGCAGCAAAGCTTTAGTTCAGGTTCTGAAGGATTCTGGGTTGGTTTTGTCTTCGAGGCGCTCTGACGAGACGCTGGCATTTGGGACTGAAGGTTTGACTTGTTACTGGAGAGCCAGCAGTGATTACTGCAGTTACAGTGAATCAGAAACATTACTCCATTAAAGCCTAAATACTTCCACGTCCACACCTTCAGACAAACACAGACTGCAGATAATCAGCGGAGTGGAGTCTCTGGTAATGACACCTCCTCCTCCTCCTCCTCCTCCTCTGTCTGAGTGCTTTTTCCGCTCACAGAAACCTGCAGCCTCGACTCTTCGGCTTGTAAAACTGTGGAGGAGGGTTTGGGTTTGACGGAGCCAGAAAGGATTAAAGAAGCAGCCTTCATCATCCTGATGACAGGAAAAATCAGTTTCATCCTGAAACCTGACCCGTTGGGCTCCAAATGAAGCGTTTTACTGTCAGCGCTGGTTCAGACGGGACAGAACCTCACTGAGCAGAAACACCTCCTCGTGCTTTAATTGGCTTCGGCTCTTTGTTTCTTTACAACCAGCTTTAACTGCTGAAAATGAAGCAGAACTAAGAAGTGAACCTGCTCGTCTGTCAGCACCAATAATTGGATTAAAGACAAAACAAATGTTTGAATTTCAGGTTTTCAGAGTCAGAATGAAACAGCAGAGTCTGAGTTCAGGAGCTGAAACACCAATTATAAAAAACTGCTCAGAGAGCACAGCTGGGACCGTACCGTCTATATTTATCCTGATATTACACAACATCTGGATGTGCTGCAGCAGCAGGCGCTGGTTCTGTTCACTCCTTAGCTCCTGTCTGATCCGGAGACTTGGATCCAGGTTCTGACCACACAGAACAAACACACAAGAAGAGGTCAAACTCCCTGAGTGGAAGGTAGTCTGCATGTTCCATCAGCCAGGTGGAGAGCAGGCAGCTATGTGAGCTACCTGAGGATCAGAACACCTCCACGTGTCAGCATGCTGGGGAATCAAACCTGTGACTTTCTGGTCCCAAGTCAGCTGCCCTACCATTGCTCCACAACTGCCCCAGTCTGGGGTGGATACCAAGAAGCAGACAATGTTTAACACCTCCCACAGATGACTTCCCGGGACTAACTGTGGTCTGTGGTCTTGTTGGGCAGTGGTCTGTGGTCTTGTTGGGCAGTGGTCTGTGGTCTTGTTGGGCAGTGGTCTGTGGTGGTCTGTGGTGTTGTTGGGCAGTAATCTGTGGTCTTGTTGGGCAGTG
>NW_013953237.1:154209-156189 GCF_001266775.1 Austrofundulus limnaeus
GGTCTTGTTGGGCAGTGGTCTGTGGTGGTCTGTGGTGGTCTGTGGTCTTGTTGGGCAGTGGTCTGTGGTGGTCTGCGGTCTTGTTGGGCAGTGGTCTGTGGTGGTCTGTGGTGGTCAGTGGTGGTCTGTGGTGGTCTGTGGTGGTCTGTGGTCTTTAAGACAGAAAAGCTACAGAAAAACAAAAGAAAAGACAAACCCTGACCAAAGGACAGAGAGGACCTTCCAGGTCAGATGAAATAAAAACTGGAGTTCTTCAGAACTTCAGAATCACTGAGCTGAAGGTTCTGTAGAACCAACATGAAGGTAAAACATCTCAACAAAGTGTTGAAGGAGCAGGAAAGACCAGATCTTTTTCTCTCAGTGATAAAAACAGGATTTCAGAAGCTGAGAATCTGAAGTTAGTTACTGAAGTCCTGAACTCCATCCCTGCTGGGTTTAAATTCAAATAAAACAATCTATAAACTTTCTAACATGTCAATAAAAAGAGGGAAATTAGAAATTTGACTTTATTGTCTCACCACTGAGACTTCAGAGGAGGAGGAGGAGGAGGAGGAGGAGGAGGAGGAGGAGGCCACATTACAGGCAGATCTGAAATGAACCAACGGTGATAAAACATCAACCTGTTCAAAAACAGAACTTCAGCAGAACCAGGAAGATGTCAGTTCTTCAGGAGAAACCTGAATAATACTGTAAGTGTTTCATATTCTGCACATCCTGACACTAAAATGATCAGAGTTACAGTAAAATGATCAAAATAAATGATAAAAGCATCTTTTATCAGGAGCTGGAGTTGATGGTGACGAGGAGTTAAAAGATGAATCTGTTTCTGAGTTTAACTATTAAACCAGTGCCCCACCTCATCCTTCACACCAGCTGACTCCAGAACAGCAGAAAATGTAGTCTGACCTCAGATTTTTGTCTCTTTTCCTTCCTATTTGGGCGTCTCCATGTAAACAGAGGGGTTGTTGATGGATTGTGTTGATGGGTAGCCCCTCAAGGACAGAAATCCCGCCGAACTCCTCATGAAGCAACGCTGCAGCAAAGTTCTGTAAAAAGCTGTGAGACAGGAGGGAAAAGAGCGACCTGCTGTCACTCTGCTTCACGTTCAAGGTCTTTCTGCAGACTCATCTGAGAGTCCAACAACTGCTCCAGGTCCACCTTAAAGTCTGATGGATTCTACAAGATCCAAGACATCAGAAGGTTACAGGTCCTCTCTGGTTCACATTGAGCCTTTCAGTAACCTGGACTGACAAAAGGTTTCCTCTAACTAACCCACAAAATGGTTAACAGCTGTCAGACGTTACAGAGCTGCATGTCAGAGGTTAGAGAGCAACATGTCAGACGTTACAGAGCTACATGTCAGAGGTTAGAGAGCAACATGTCAGACGTTACAGAGCTACATGTCAGAGGTTAGAGAGCAACATGTCAGACGTTACAGAGCTACATGTCAGAGGTTAGAGAGCAACATGTCAGACGTTACAGAGCTGCATGTCAGAGGTTAGAGAGCAACATGTCAGACGTTACAGAGCTGCATGTCAGACGTTACAGAGCTACATGTCAGACGTTACAGAGCTACATGTCAGACGTTACAGAGCTACATGTCAGATGTTACAGAGCTACATGTCAGACGTTACAGAGCTACGTGTCAGATGTTACAGAGCAACATGTCAGACGTTACAGAGCTACGTGTCAGACGTTACAGAGCTACGTGTCAGATGTTACAGAGCTACATGTCAGATTTTACAGAGCTGCATGTCAGATGTTACAGAGCTACATGTCAGATGTTACAGAGCTACATGTCAGACATTACAGAGCTACGTGTCAGATGTTACAGAGCTACGTGTCAGATGTTACAGAGCTACATGTCAGATGTTACAGAGCTATATGTCAGACATTACAGAGCTACATGTCAGATGTTACAGAGCTGCATGTCAGACGTTACAGAGCTACATGTCAGACGTTACAGAGCTACATGTCAGA
>NW_013953237.1:158141-163788 GCF_001266775.1 Austrofundulus limnaeus
GACATTACAGAGCTACATGTCAGATGTTACAGAGCTGCATGTCAGACGTTACAGAGCTACATGTCAGACGTTACAGAGCTACATGTCAGACATTCCAGAGCTATGTGTCAGATGTTACAGAGCTACATGTCAGACGTTACAGAGCTACATGTCAGGCATTACAGAGCTACGTGCCAGATGTTACAGAGCTACATGTCAGATGTTACAGAGCTACATGTCAGACATTACAGAGCTACATGTCAGATGTTACAGAGCTGCATGTCAGACGTTACAGAGCTACATGTCAGACGTTACAGAGCTACATGTCAGACATTACAGAGCTACATGTCAGACGTTACAGAGCTATATGTCAGACGTTACAGAGCAACATGTCAGAAGTTACAGAGCTACATGTCAGATGTTACAGAGTTACATGTCAGACGTTACAGAGCAACATGTCAGACTTTACAGAGCTACATGTCAGATGTTACAATGCCAGACATTACAGAGCTACATGTCAGACGTTACAGAGCTACATGTCAGACGTTACAGAGCTACATGTCAGATGTTACAGAGCTACATGTCAGACGTTACAGAGCTACATGTCAGATGTTACAGAGCTACAAGTCAGACGTTACAGAGCTACATGTCAGACGTTACAGAGCTACATGTCAGACATTACAGAGCTACATGTCAGATATCACAAACATTCTTTCAGGAGGTAATTATTGTGACAAATAAAATCTGACTAAAAACTGAAGGCTCTGTTAAACAATGGGACAGATGTTAAACTAGTTATCTGAAATCATCCAGATTATCTGATGTATTTACAGTTTTTAGAAATAGAAATAAATATAAAAACAAATTTATATCCTGATTTGTTTTGGTTCTGGACAGATTCCTCCTGAGGTTCCAGGATGGTAAAAGTGTCACAGATTTTAGTTTTATTGAAGCTCATATTTACAGAATTAAACTCTCCTGGACTCTTCAGAATCAGATTAATATCAGAACTTTTACGGCCCGCTCCAGCAGGACCACATGGATTCTAGTTTAGATAGATCCAGTGTCCTTCATCACTGCCAGTTTGTCTGTGTGCCAGATTCTTCAGAAATGCTCGTTGACAGAAATGAGGTGGAGGTCGAGTCCGGGCCAAGTTTTCTTTTGATGATAAAAGCATGTTGAGAGTCAGTCACCTCCTTCTTGTTGTGACTGAGAGGTTTCCAAAGGTCCTGAGGAAAAACCAACGACTGACAGACGAGGAAGGAAGCTGCTTCAGCAGATCTTCATTCCTCCGTCAGAAACCAGAGAATCTGAAGGCTCAGAGTCAGCAAGGTTTAACTCTAAACATGTCACTGACTCGACCCTGAGCATGTCACTGACTCGACCCTGAGCATGTCACTGACTCGACCCTGAGCATGTCAGTGACTCGACACTGAGCATGTCAGTGACTCGACCCTGAGCATGTCAGTGACTCGACCCTGAGCATGTCACTGACTCGACCCTGAGCATGTCAGTGACTTGACCCTGAGCATGTCAGTAACTCGACCCTGAACATGTCAGTGACTCGACACTGAACATGTCAGTGACTCGACCCTAAGCATGTCAGTGACTCGACCCTGAGCATATCAGTGACTCGACACTGAACATGTAAGTGACTCGACCCTGAGCATGTCAGTGACTCTACACTGAACATGTCAGTGACTCGACCATGAGCATGTCAGTGACTCGACATTGAACATGTCACTGACTCGACCCTAAACATGTCAGTGACTCGACACTGAACATGTCAGTGACTCGACACTGTCACTGACTCAAACCTGAGCATGTCAGTGACTCGACACTGAACATGTCAGTGACTCGACCCTGATCATGTCAGTGACTCGACACTGAACATGTCAGTGACTCGACCCTGAGCATGTCAATGACTCAACCCTGAACATGTCTTTAATTGACACTGAACATGTCAGTGACTCGACTCTGAACACGACTCAACCCTGAACACGTCAGTGACTCGACCCTGAGCATGTCAGTGGCCCGACACTGAGCATGTCAGTGACTCGACACTGAACATGTCAGTGACTCGACACTGAACACGACTCAACCCTGAACACGTCAGTGACTCGACACTGAACTTGTCAGTGACTTGACCCCAAACATGTCAATGACTCGACCCTGAACATGTCAGTGACTCGACACTGAACATGTCAGGGACTCGACACCTAACATGTCAGTGACTCGACACTGATCATGTCAGTGACTCGACCCTGAACATATCAGTGACTTAACACTGAACATGTCAGTGACTCGACACTGAACACGACTCAACCCTGAACACATCAGTAACTCGACACTGAGCATGTCAGTGACTTGACACTGAACACGACTCGACCCTGAACATGTCAGTGACTCGACACTGAACACGTCAGTGACTCGACACTGAACACGAATCAACCCTGAAAACATCAGTGACTCGACACTGAGCATGTCAGTGACACGACACTGAACACGACTCGACCCTGAACACATCAGTGACTCGACACTGAACTTGTCAGTGACTCGACCCTGAGCATGTCAATGACTCGACCCTGAACATGTCAGTGACTCGACACTGAACATGTCAGGGACTCGACACTGAACATGTCAGTGACTCGACACTGAGCATGTCAGTGACTCGACACTGAACACGTCAGTGACTCGACACTGAGCATGTCAGTGACTCGACACTGAACACGTCAGTGACTCGACACTGAGCATGTCAGTGACTCGACACTGAACACGACTCAACCCTGAACACATCAGTGACTTGACTCTGAACATGTCAGTGACTCGACCCTGAGCATATCAGTAACTTAACACTGAACATGTTACTGACTCGATCCTGAGCATGTCAGTGACTCGACCCTGAACACGTCAGTGACTCGACACTGAACATGTCAGTGACTCGACAATGAACATGTCAGGTACTCGACACTGAACATGTCAATGACTCGACACTGAGCATGTCAGTGACTCGACACTGAACATGTCAATGACTTGTCTTGGTTTCTGGTCCCGATGAGTCCAGGTCTGGGTTTCTGGTCCCTGGTAAGTCGTGGGTCAGACTGAGAACTTTCAGACTGTTTAGAGTTCTGGCCCAGGTTCTGGACCTGGTCCTGGGTCTGAGTTCTGTTTTCAGGTGATCTTGGCTCAGTTTGTGGTTTTCAGGATGACCTGCTGGTCCAGGTAGCTCCTGGTTCCTGACCCAGAGGTTGTGTGTTTGTTTGTGTGGAGCCTCACAGCAGACTCCATCTGTTGTGAGTTTTTGTTGTGAGTCAGTTCTTTGTTGTCTTATTTTCCATGAGTCACTGGAGGCTCCGCTGGGCTGGCTTCATGCTCCCCTCATCAATACACAGATCCTCCAGARGAGCTGCAGCCTTCTGCTTCCTGTCCCTCAGGACCCAGACTGGCTTCAGGTTTGAGGACCTCCTGAAGTCCAACAATCTGACTTCCTGCTCTGAAACAAAAACTCTTCAGAACCTGAAGAAGATCTAAATAAAACTGTGGAGCCACCGGTCCAGTCTGGACCAGCTTCTGATCCTCCATCTGAGTCAAAACCAAAAACAAGAAAAGAATAATCAGACCCAGACCCAGAACCAGAACCAGGTCCAAAACTTGGCTCTGAAATAACAAAATAGACCTGATTGAGGACTTATTTAGTTCTTGGAGATCAGGAGGTTTTAAGTGGGTCCACATGTGGTTCCAGGATGAATGACGACCCAGAGCGGTTCCTCGCCCCCCATGAAGACTCTGCWGAGTCTCTGAGTCCAGGTCTGCCACCAGGATGTGGAGAGGAGGAGCCATGATGATGACAGCTTCCTGTTTGGACCCTGGACCTGCAGAAGTCTTTAGCTCCTCCCACTCACTTCTGACAGACTGGACCAGGAAACTCCTTCTGTTCCAGACTCTCAGAGCTCTCAGTCCATCAGGCTGGACCTGGACTGTGTGGGTCCAAACCAGTAGAAACCCAAACRCGTGTCCAGCATGCACACTCTAACGTCTCCTCTGGTTCTGGATCTGGATCCAAGTGGATCCTGAGAACCTGAGGTGCAGGGAGGACACGTTAGTCCTCCTGAGACAGAAGAGACAAAAACTGTCTTTAAAATTATGTTAACTAAGACCAGGACCAGGACCATTAGACAACAGCACCGGTTCTGAAGGAGGTCCAGTTCCCTCAGAGAGACCAGTTCATTAAGTCTTCATGGTCCTGTGACCCGTCTCATGGTGGACTCCTCTGGGGGTCTACAGTGGACCCCACAGTTCTGAGCTGATCTGCAGACTGTAGCTAAAGTTCGGCTCAGGGTCCACACCAGGGTTCTGGGGTTCTGTCCCTTCAGAAACTGAAGGTTCTGGAGGAAGACAGAACCGGACCACAGGATCTCTGCGGCTCACCAAAATGACAGAGTCAGAAACCTCGAGTGAGGAACCGAGACCAGTTCTGAAGCCTGCTGGAGCATGACTCAGCACTTTATGAGCCCTGCAGCTCCGCCTCCCATGACCAGACCAGAGTCCTGGACTAGGTGAGGCTCACCATCTACAGGGGTCAATCAATCAATCAATCAATCAATCAATCATGGCCTTTGACCTCTGACAACAAAAACCACCTTGAACTGAAGTGTCCAAGGACCTGGGATCAGGAGCCTGAGGAGTCTGAGGTCTCTGGATCAGGACCCAGAAGAGTCCTGTTATTAAACTTCAGCTGGTCTCTGATCAGTTTCTGACCTTTATAAAACCAGGCTAATCCCAGAGAAACCAGTTCTCCTGCAGGTCCTGGTCCTGGTCCTGGTTCTGGCTCTGAGGAGTCTAACAGCTGTGAGGATCAGAGACACATCTGGAGGACTGGTCTGGATGAAACCTCCTAAAAATAGAAAGTCTGAAGAATGTTTGGGTCCAGCTGTCAGACCCGAGTCTGACGAGGTTTTATGAGGCAAGAAGAAACTCAGGAAGCAGCTGGGGGACCAACAGGGTCACAGAGACCACAGAGACCACAGAGACCACAGAGACCACAGAGACCGGACCACAGAGACCACAGAGACCACAGAGACCACAGAGACCACAGAGACCGGACTACAGAGACCGGACCACAGAGACCACAGAGACCGGACTACAGAGACCGGACAACAGAGACCACAGAGACCAGACCACAGAGACAACAGAGACCACAGAGACCAGACCACAGAGACCACAGAGACCACAGAGACCGAACACAGAGACCAGACCACAGAGACCACAGAGACCAGACCACAGAGACCACAGAGACCACAGAGACCGCAGAGACCACAGAGACCGGACCACAGAGACCGGACCACAGAGACCACAGAGACCAGACCACAGAGACCACAGAGACCACAGAGACCACAGAGACCAGACCACAGAGACCACAGAGACCACAGAGACCACAGAGACCAGACCACAGAGACCACAGAGACCACAGAGACCACAGAGACCAGACCACAGAGACCACAGAGACCACAGAGACCACAGAGACCAGACCACAGAGACCACAGAGACCACAGAGACCACAGAGACCAGACCACAGAGACCACAGAGACCACAGAGACCACAGAGACCAGACCACAGAGACCACAGAGACCACAGAGACCACAGAGACCAGACCACAGAGACCACAGAG
>NW_013953237.1:165815-168768 GCF_001266775.1 Austrofundulus limnaeus
CTGCTCACTGTGTCTGCTCACTGTCATCTGCTCACTGTGTCTGCTCACTGTGTCTGCTCACTGTCATCTGTTCACTGTCATCTGTTCACTGTCATCTGTTCACTGTCATCTGTTCACTGTCATCTGTTCACTGTGTCTGCTCACTGTGTCTGCTCACTGTCTGCTCACTGTGTCTGCTCACTGTGTCTGCTCACTGTGTCTGTGCACTGCCGTCTCCTCCTCCCTGTGTGCTGATGGTCATCAGAACATCAGCTGCTGTCTGATGTCTTCAGCATCTTTACCTTCATATAGAAGCAACTTTAGCTGTGATACCATCTGTGTTTTGACCCCGCCCTGCTCAGATATGTGCCCTCCACCCTGAGAATCAACACTGGGCCCTGGTTCCTGATGCTGCAGTGTGGAGCTGTGGTGTTTGGCAGCGCAGACAGAAATCAGACCCGTGGGTTTATTAGTTCTTGGAGGCGTGTTGTTGTAAGGATCAGACATGAAGAAAGACTTCAGATTAAAGCAGTGAGAAGACAAACAGCAGCTGAGCCCAGGAGGACTGAACCGGACCACAGAGGCTTTTATTGACCCACTTCAAAGGGTCGAGCTGAAAGTTCTGATTCTCAGCAGGATGGAACCACGGACCGATCAGGTTCTTCTACAGGTTCTGGATCACAGAGTTCCAAACCTGAAGTCCTCTCAAACACCAGCTGATGATGAAGGTTCTGTCTGACAGGAAAACAAGAACATTTGGTTCTGAGGTCAGAAAGACCTGGTCTCAGCTTACCCCCATCAGGTCCACACTGGTTCTACTGGACCCCAGAGCTGATGGATCAGAACCATCTTCCTGTTTTAGTCAAATATTTTGTTGGTTTTTAGTGATGAAGAGAAATAAAACAAAAAGTCTGACCAGGTTCTGGTTCTGGTTCTGGTATTAATTCAGTGGACTGGTTTCTGACCCATCCTTGATGTTGATGGTTGATGTGACCATCGTCTGCAGGACCTCCTCCTCTTCCTCCTGATGATGATGGTGATGATGGTAATAATGATGATGATGATGATGATGTGATGATGATGATGAAGATGATTATAATGATGATGAAGGTGATGGTGACGATGAAGAAGAAGAAGATGATGAAGATGAAGCATCCTGCAGTGGAAAAAGGAGGTCAGGTTCTGGAGGGGCTGCAGTGATTCAGAGCTAAGTTCAGCTTGTGGGCGGGGCTTGTCTCCTCGTGACTCGGCTTATTTAAAAGATGATGTCAGCAAATTGGCGAGCTGTTGGTGGCCTCGCTGCTCCGAGCCCACATGGGAGAACAGTCATCCTCACAGGACCACGCCGTGCCAAGTCCTGCAGTCCTGATCCACCCGGGTCCACAAGCTGGTTCTCAAGGCGTCCCTCAGAACCAGTTCCACCAGAACCAGCATGGTCCAGAACCTTCCTGTGGGCTGTCCTGCAGAGATGGACCTGGTGTTTCAGAGTCGACCCATCAGGCTCTGAAAAGTTTTTAGATCATCAGGTTTCAGGGAAACGTTTAGCTAAGACCTGAACCTGATCCTGGATCTGGGTCTGCTCTGGTTGGTGTTGGAGCTGAGGACTGAAGTGGATCTTTGGTTCTGGGTCACGTTCACTGCAGACTTTCCTTYAAGGAAGGAGTTTTTCCTTCAGCTGAGAGGAAACAGCTGCAGATTAAATCTGTGCATTTAGCTTCTTGTAGCTTCCAGCTGATTGTYGCTAAAATAAACTGATTCTAACTCACCTGATGACTCTGTGAGGGGTTCTGCTTCTGCTTCCACCAGGTCCAGGACCAGGACTGGACCCTCCTGAGATACAAGAATTTTTTCACGATTATTTTCTGACAATAAAAGAAGGTTCTGGTRCTGGTGGGTTCAGGTCTTAGTGTTTTCAGAACCTTTTTCTTTAAGCCCAGCTGCAGATTGAAGATCCACTTCAAGGATCCAGATCCCACCCAGAACCGAGCCTCAGAGGATCAGAACTCATACTTTCCTTCAGATGTAAACAGATTCACAGTWAAACAGTCTTAAAGTTGTTTTAAAGTCAATAAAAACTGAGTGATAATAATRATAAATGTTTGATTCATAAAGATGTTAAAGGAAAACTCTGAGTCTGGATCCTAAAGTCTTGTTATTGTGTTCAGGGTTGGCTACAGGAAGTGATGATGATGTCACTTCCTGGTTATGATCAGGTCCATCAGGGTGGACGGTGTGATTCTGTCAGGAGAAACKGTTTCAGAACCACCCAGGACTTAACGAGAACAGATCCTGAGTCATGCAGACAGCATGGCTGACCCCCCACCCCCCCACACACAGAGGATCAGGTTCTGCAGATCTCAGAAACTGCTGTGACTCCCTCCTGCTGGAGCAGGGACTCAACATTTCAGTAAAACCAGAGCTTTGATCAGAAACTTTCTCCCAGCAGGACTGGATTTGTTCAGATCTGTAGAAAAGGTGAAACATCCCAACAGAACCATTTAAATCAAACAAACCCTCCGACAGGAAGCTGAATCACTGAATGAGTTCCACCTGATGATCTGTTTCTGGAAGCTGCTCCTTCTTTCCCACAGCAGCAGCAGTTTCTGTCAGCAGGTCAGGGATCAGAGGTAAATCCTGTCTTTCTCCTGATTCACTGGAATGTGCCCACATCTGGATCAGCTCAGTGYAAACACTGGGTGGGAAGAACTGAATCAGGTCTCCCAGGGTTTGGAAGAAAATGAAACARGCAGAGAAAACTCCTGTAAACCAGATTTCAGTCGACTGATCAGGTCAGGGGGTCACAGCAGCTCCTGTTTGATTCCTTTTCATAGAASAAAATTCACCTCGTCTTCATCACAAACTCTGCAGGAGACCAAACATCCTGGTGAGTTCAAAGGTTGTGAGAGAGCTCTTTACTTTTACCCATCATCAGATGGTTCTTGTGTGATACCTGGCCATCATTTGGGACTGAACC
>NW_013953237.1:169622-172701 GCF_001266775.1 Austrofundulus limnaeus
ACCAATAATACCTCCACCAATCAGCCAATAATACCTCCACCTATCAACCAATAATACCTCCACCAATCAGCCAATAATACCTCCACCTATCAACCAATAATACCTCCACCAATCAGCTGTTTGATTTGTTAGTTTGTTTAAACATCAGGTTTGAGCATCACTTCCTGTCTGAAGGTGAGCATGAATCCTAACAGCTTCCTGTTGAGACGTCCAGCTGGTGTAATTATCATCTCTGGACCTCCTGCCTGGTTCTGGTCTTAATCAGAACCGACAAACAYCTGGACTGACTTTTAAAGTTCACTAAATGACATTTATTCTCACGTCAAACTGTCAAATTCAGCGTTTGTCAAAGAGAACAGGAGAAGTTCAGCAGGAAGTCAGAGACATCAGCTGTCATCAGGTCCAAACTGATGAACCAGCAGAACCAGAACACAAACTGGGTTCAGAACCAGTGATATCAGTGGTCGTTCCTCTGGGACCAGATCCAGTCTAACCCTACTGGATCAGAACTTCAGTTGTTTGGCTGGTGTAGAACCAAAATAAAAGCTGAATTTTAGCTGTTGTTTAGTTCCTCCTGTTTGTATTAAAAAAAACAAAGAACCATTTATTTAATGGACCAGAGGCTGTGTTTCTGTCGGGCAGTAAACCGGGCCTCCCCATCAGAACCATCAGAACCATCGGCTCTTCTGGAAGACCTCAGGAACCACACTGAGCAGCTGATGAAAACATTTGGGCCAGGTCCTGGATCCCCYGGCGGATCATCTGGGTTCTGTCACCTGACACTCTCCTCGGAGCGTGGGTGGACCGGGACACGTGCAGATGGACTGGATCAAAGCGGCGCTGGAAAACCCATCTCAGGCCTGCYTGGCTCAGAGAAGAGGTGCAGACCCAGGAGTCCTCCTCAGAACCGTTCAAAGAAAGAGCTCGGGTTCTACTTCAGCCAGACACGGTCAGTTTGGACCCGGCACCGGTCCGAGGACTGAGGGCAACTTTCAGTCAGCTGGTTCTGAAGCAGGTTCTGTCTGAACCTGAAGCTGTTCCAGAACCTCTGGTCCAGTGTCTATCCTTCAGCACCATCTGGTTTCATCCTCTTCACAAAGAACCYGGTCCAGAACTGACCGGCTGTGGGCCGTTTGTAAAGTTACACAGTCAGAAATTACCTCCAATATTTGTGTTTTATTTAACCTTTTATAAGAAAAAAAAAGAACAGATTTATTTTTAAAGTCAGTTTTTCACCATATGATTCATACATTTATAAATGTCATAGTTTATAAACTAAATATTTAACTTACTAATTAAATATTTAGTCTTGAGCTAAATATTTAATTTGAAACTTAAATATTTAGGTAGCTAGCTAAATATTTAAGGTATTTATCTCAAAACTAAATATTTAAGTCACAAGTTAAATATTTAGCTTGTTAACTAAATATTTAATTTGTAAGTTAAATATTTAGTTTATAAACTATYACATTTATAAATGTATGAATCATATGGTGAAAAACTGACTTTAAAAATAAAATTGTTCTTTTTTTCTTATAAAAGGTTAAATAAAACACAAATATTGGAGGTAATTTCTGACTGTGTAACTTTACAAACAGCTCATAACCGGCCTGTTCTCCAGGAACCTGATTTATTCTGATGGAACCGGTTCATGAAGTCCAACCCCTCCCTCCGTCTGAAGAACTGTTTTACTTTGAAACACTGGAAGAATTCAACAACTTTTAGCTTCACAGACCGAGGATCTGAAGAGAGAACGAGCTCAGGTTCTACCAGGATCCAGATCCTCCTGATGGGGGTTCAGGCTGCCATCCCACCCCCCCATCTGTCAAAAGGACTTTTATTTTGAAACATCTGATGCTTCAGCTTCCTGGACACCAGCTGGTGTTTGACTCCGCCCCTCAGCTTCAGGCTAATAACCATTCAAATCTGCTTCGGCTGTTTCTGCTCTTATGTACTGTTAGCTTGAAGCTAGCTTGCTGCTACTGTTAGCTTGAAGCTTACCTTTACCTGTTTTAGCTTTTAGCTTGTGTTGTGCTTCTTTTAGCTTTAAAGTCAGTTTCAGCTCAGCTAAGGTCAGCAGTGGTTCAGCTCGTGACCTTTGACCTCTGAGTCCTCCTCCTGGTCCTGGTCCTGGTCCTGGTTCAGAACAACAGTCCCTCTGTCTTTAAGCTGCTGCTGACAGTTTGTTTCATCAGCTTCATATTTGGGTCTGACTGCGGGTCAGAACCACCAGAACAATGAGCCGGGTCATGTCAGAACCTCAGACACACCAGAGCTGGAAGCTCTTCAAACAGCCGTCTTTATGTAACTGAACCCAGAACCAGACCAGAACCAGATATTTCTGTGAGGACCGGCGGGTCCAGCAGAGACTCTGCTGGTCTTGGTGATCAGGAGGTTTCGGCTGCAGCAGCTGAAGGAAGCTTTCGGCTGATGAAGACGGAGCTTTTCTTCCTCTGCACAGTCAGACTGAAGCTGTGGTTCTGGTTCTGGCTCGGTTCTGTCCTCAGTCTGCTGAAGCAGCAGTCCTCTCAGCTCTCGTAGAAACCGTCTGGGGGAATCCCTGAGACGTAAAAACCCTGTGGTTCTGGTCCTGGTGAGCCACAACCAGAACCACAACCTGCTGCTGAGGTTCTGATGGTGTGGGGACAGGACCATGTTGGACACTTTCCAGTCAGAAGACATCCAGAGGACCTGAACAGAGGACTCACATGTCCTACAGCCCAAAAGTCTCATTTGTGTCCAGCTGTCCCCTCAAACACCTGGACTCCTGGTCTCATGTCTCTGTCCTGGTCTCATGTCTCTGTCCTGGTTTCATGTCTCTGTCCTGGTCTCATGTCTCTGACCAGGTCTCGTGTCTCTGACCTGGTCTCATGTCTCTGTCCTGGTTCCATGTCTCTGTCCTGGTCTCATGTCTCTGTCCTGGTTCCATGTCTCTGTCCTGGTCTCATGTCTCTGTCCTGGTCTCATGTCTCTGTCCTGGTCTCCTGTCTTTGTCCTGGTCTCATGTCTCTGTCCTGGTCTTATGTCTCTGTCCTGGTCTCATGTCTCTGTCCTGGTCTCATGTCTCTGTCCTGGTCTC
>NW_013953237.1:174374-175662 GCF_001266775.1 Austrofundulus limnaeus
TCCTGGTCTCATGTCTCTGTCCTGGTCTCATGTCTCTGTCCTGGTTTCATGTCTCTGTCCTGGTCTCATGTCTCTGACCAGGTCTCGTGTCTCTGACCTGGTCTCATGTCTCTGTCCTGGTCTCATGTCTCTGTCCTGGTCTCATGTCTCTGTCCTGGTCTCATGTCTCTGACCTGGTCTTATGTCTCTGACCTGGTCTTATGTCTCTGTCCTGGTCTTATGTCTCTGACCTGGTCTCATGTCTCTGACCTGGTCTCATGTCTCTGTCCTGGTCTCTTGTCTCTGTCCTGGTCTCATGTCTCTGTCCTGGTCTCATGTCTCTGTCCTGGTCTCATGTCTCTGTCCTGGTTGCAGAGATCTAGACCAGACTGTGGTCTGGATAAAGGTCCTGCAGGACACAGGGACTAAAACCCAGCTTGGTTCTGTCAGGATGGACCGGGTCAGGTTTTCAGTAAAAACTGGTTCTGACTCGGTCCCGTTTCCAAACCTGTCAGAACCTCCACCGCTGAACCAGAACCAGATCCAGTGTTGTTTGAACCAGCACCAAACTGTGGACCAGAACCAGACTTCTTAATCATGGACCAAGGTCTTCTGAGACATGTCCAATCAGACCCAGAACCTCTCAGACCAGATCTAAAGACCAAGGTCTCAGAGTTCTTACAGCAGACCTGAGGAACAGGTTCTCATTTGACCCCCTTTGTGTGAGAGAACAGCACCACCGTGTGGACATGAGCCGGGCCAGAACCAGACCTGGTTCCTCTGACTCCTCCAGAATAAAAGTTGTTTTACTCCTTCAAAATAAAAGTTTAYTTTTACTCCTTCAGAATAAAAGTTCAGTTTTACTCCTCCAGAATAAAAGTTTAGTTTAACTCCTCCAGAATAAAAGGTTAGTTTAACTCCTTCAGAATAAAAGTTTAGTTTTACTCCTTGAAAAATAAGTTGTTTTACTCCTCCAGAATAAAAGTTCATTTTACTCCTCCAGAATAAAAGTTCATTTAACTCCTCCAGAATAAAAGTTCAGTTTACTCCTTCAGAATATAAGTTCAGTTTTACTCCTTCAGAATAAAAGTTCAGTTTTACTCCTTGAAAAATAAGTTGTTTTACTCCTCCAGAATAAAAGTTCAGTTTTACTCCTTCAGAATAAAAGTTCATTTTACTCCTCCAGAATAAAAGTTCATTTTACTCCTCCAGAATAAAAGTTCAGTTTTACTCCTTCAGAATAAAAGTTCAGTTTTACTCCTTCAGAATAAAAGTTCAGTTTTACTCCTTCAGAATAAAAGTTCAGTTT
>NW_013953237.1:177521-179557 GCF_001266775.1 Austrofundulus limnaeus
TAAATCATGTTTACACTGGTTTAAAGATCCAGATTAATAAATCCTGTTCACAATGGATTCAGTTTAAACTGGTTTAAAGATCCAGATTAATAAATCCTGTTCACAATGGATTCAGTTTAAACTGGTTTAAAGATCCAGATTAATAAATCCTGTTCACAATGGATTCAGTTTAAACTGGTTTAAAGATCCAGATTAATAAATCCTGTTCACAATGGATTCAGTTTAAACTGGTTTAAAGATCCAGATTAATAAATCCTGTTCACAATGGATTCAGTTTAAACTGGTTTAAAGATCCAGATTAATAAATCCTGTTCACAATGGATTCAGTTTAAACTGGTTTAAAGATCCAGATTAATAAATCCTGTTCACAATGGATTCAGTTTAAACTGGTTTAAAGATCCAGATTAATAAATCCTGTTCACAATGGATTCAGTTTAAACTGGTTTAAAGATCCAGATTAATAAACCCTGTTTACACTGGATTCAGTTTAAACTGGTTTAAAGATGACTGTTTCTTTCAGATCTGTTTCTGGTTTAGAACTGGTTCAGGATCATGAGTGGGGTTCAGATCATGACCAGGACCAGGACCAGGCAGATGTTTGTTTTCTCTCAGAACATTTATTGTTTGCTGCAGAACAACAACAACAACAACAGTTGTGTTTAGAAGAAGGTGTTTGGTCTCTTGGTGGTGAAGCGAGGTTTGTGTTGGCGCCGCAGGACCCGGTGGGGCAGGGGGAACTTGATTTTGGAGTCCTGAAAACACAAACTGTTTTAGTAAAAACACAAACACAACACAGCTGTGTTGCCAGTTTCAGAACCGCCGGGTTTCCAGACGGCAGCAGGAAACCCGGAAGAGGAACCCGGCTGATGTTCTGGCGGGTGTTTGATCCGGAGCCGAGGGAGGAGCCTGCGGCCCGGAGAGAGCCCCGCCCACTGTGACGTGCACACTCACGTGGAACTGCTTGATGGCCGGGCGGCGGCACTTGTTGGCGGCGATGACCTGGACCTTCATGATCTGGATGGAGTGGGCTCGGGCCCGATGGCGAGCCCCCATGTCCCGATCTGATGGAACAAACAAAGGTTTGTTTATTTCACTGAATGGAACAACAACAACAACACTGTTTACATTATAGATGGTCTCCATGTCAGTGTCGTTAACGACACACAAACATGTGATGTCACTGACGAGTGGAGCTTCAGTGTTCTAAATATTTAATTTAATGAGAACTTGTTCAGATGAAACCACGTTTGTGTTTTATAAACTGTGTCTCCAACATGTTRAATGTTTTCACCACAATAAACAAGTGTTGCACCATCAACAAACAAACAAATAAACAAACATCAGAAACCCTCCACACCAGGACCAGATCAGGTCTGAATACACAACCCTGAGGAACTCCACCACTAATCACATCAGTCAGATCATCGTTCCACAGGAAATACATCAAGTTACAGTTAGATCAAAAACAACTGATCAACAACTCAGACCAGAACTGGGTCAGAACCAGTTTGGTACCGGTACCATTTAGGACTGATTCCATAACATCATGACCAACAAGAACCAAAACCAACAGGTCCTGGTTTTAATTTACATCAAAGACTTGTTTACTCACAGCCCTGTTTGTTGTTTACTCACAGCACTGTTTGTTGTTTACTCACAGCCCTGTTTGTTGTTTACTCACAGCACTGTTTGTTGTTTACTCACAGCCCTGTTTGTTGTTTACTCACAGCACTGTTTGTTGTTTACTCACAGCCCTGTTTGTTGTTTACTCACAGCACTGTTTGTTGTTTACTCACAGCCCTGTTTGTTGTTTACTCACAGCACTGTTTGTTGTTTACTCACAGCCCTGTTTGTTGTTTACTCACAGCACTGTTTGTTGTTTACTCACAGCCCTGTTTGTTGTTTACTCACAGCACTGTTTGTTGTTTACTCACAGCCCTGTTTGTTGTTTACTCACAGCACTGTTTGTTGTTTACTCACAGCCCTGTTTGTTGTTTACTCACAGCACTGTTTGTTGTTTACTCACAGCCCTGTTT
>NW_013953237.1:180265-184135 GCF_001266775.1 Austrofundulus limnaeus
TGTTTGTTTACTCACAGCCCTGTTTGTTGTTTGTTTACTCACAGCCCTGTTTGTTGTTTGTTTACTCACAGCCCTGTTTGTTGTTTGTTTACTCACAGCCCTGTTTGTTTGTTGTTTACTCACAGCCCTGTTTGTTGTTTGTTTGTTTACTCACAGCCCTGTTTGTTGTTTGTTTACTCACAGCCCTGTTTGTTTGTTGTTTACTCACAGCCCTGTTTGTTGTTTGTTTGTTTACTCACAGCCCTGTTTGTTGTTTGTTTACTCACAGCCGTTTGTTGTTTACTCACAGCCCTGTTTGTTGTTTGTTTGTTTACTCACAGCCCTGTTTGTTGTTTGTTTACTCAAAACCCTGTTTGTTGTTTGTTTACTCACAGCCGTTTGTTGTTTACTCACAGCCCTGTTTGTTGTTTGTTTGTTTACTCACAGCCCTGTTTGTTGTTTGTTTGTTTACTCACAGCACTGAGTGACAGCTCCAGACGTGGTCAGGTCTCTGTACTCTCGGTACATGTTGTGGGTTCCGCTGCGAGAGTCGTACCTCAACCAGATCCCAAAGTTCTTCACCTTCAGAGGCGTCTTCTCATGGACCTGAAACCACACAGACCGGGTCAGACAGAACCAGGATAAACAAACATGTTGGACCAGAACCAGTCAGAACCCTAACAGAACCTGAGTAAACATGTTGGACCAGAACCAGTCAGAACCCTAACAGAACCTGAGTAAACATGTTGGACCAGAACCAGTCAGAACCCTAACAGAACCTGAGTACACATGTTGGACCTTGGATTCACTTTCAGAGGCACAGCAGCAGCAGAGAAAGGCGACAAGGTTCTGGTTCTGTTTGCGACCCAGACAAAATCCCACCACTGGGACCGGTGYGACCTTTGGGTTTGGGCGCAAAAATAAATAAAAACAAAAACTTTAAATTCTTTCAAAGTTTTTCTAAATTCTGGTCCAAACATCAGAACCCCAGACCCAACAGAACAGCCTGACTGGGTTCTGGTTCTGTTCAGCTCAGCTCAGCTCAGGACTGTGGTACCAGCTGAGACTGAAGCTCTGAATCTGATGTGGTTCTGATTCTGTTGTCATGCACAAATCCACCAGAACCTGATGGTTCTGGTTCCAAGACTCCAGTCCACAGTAGAGTCGGTCAGATCAGGTGGTATTTATACCATGGTCTGACCCCCAATCTACACTACGCGTGTTCCCCAATCTACACTACGCGTGTTCCCCAATCTACACTACGCGTGTTCCCCAATCTACACTACGCGTGTTCCCCAATCTACACTACGCGTGTTCCCCAATCTACACTACGCGTGTTCCCCAATCTACACTACGCGTGTTCCCCAATCTACACTACGCGTGTTCCCCAATCTACACTACACGTGTTCCCTAATCTACACTACATGTGTTCCCTAATTTACACTAAATGTGTTCTGTCTCAGCTCCGGAGCGTTTCAAGTCCAGTTTACACCACCTCCGCTCCGACAGACGTGCAGGAAGCAGATCGTGTGATAAATTCAGTGATAAATGTGGAAGTCAGAGCAAAAAATCATTAATTCTGTGAAAGATGAACTCCAAACAGCTGAAAACAACGATATAAAGGCTTCTGGTATCTATGTTGAAACTGTCTCACTGTCGTCTTCCTGAAACTTCTGATTTCAAAATAAAATCCACGTGTATCATGTGTGTACACATGTGNATTTTAACCTCTTATTTCTGAGATAATAGAAAGATTGATTGATTGATTGATTGATTGATTGATTGATTGATTGATTGATTGACTGCAGGCGGTTCTGAAGGTCTCATGCTGGGGTCCAGTAACAGAACAGGTCCTCCACCTGTCGGTCCTCTGATCCCACAGGAAAACAAAGACCTGGAGCCACAAACAGAACCAGAAGATGAGTCAGGTCTGAAAACTAAAGCAGGAAACTGAACCAGTGGAGAACAGATTCATTAAACACAGATTATCATCATCAGCTGGATGATGGTGGTTCTGGACGTGTCAGTGGTTCTGGTACCATTCATCAGACCCATGTAAGTACAGGATGTTGGTCACATTCAGGATAGTTCAATCTTTGACCTTACCAGCTTTCTTCAGCAGCTTGTTTAAAGGTCAGTGGTTCTGAACACTTCAACTCTGGGAACAGGTGTTCAACCAGCAGAACCAGCAGAACCAGCAGAACCACCAGAACCACTAATTGTACAAATTAAACCATGACCCACTTCTGACATTTGACCTCTGAAACAAACTTTATTTGTTCCAAAAATACACTTTTCATCTGAAAATAAATAATCTGATCACCAGGTACTACTACTGTATACAGAGTACCACAGAGTACCACAGAGTACCACAAGGCATTTTTGGATTGGCCCGCCCCGGCTCAGTACTCGGGCCCTGGTGGTGTTTGGATTGAGCAGAGCTGCCTCCATGTGGGTGGGGTCATAATATGAAACACGTACCAGCTGTGCTAATCACTAACGGACCGCTGCGAACTCAGATCAAAGGACCATCCAGCAGTCTGACACTAAAGACAACAGAGAACTGTGCTGTGTTCACAACAAACACAAACTGCTCTCGACACACATCAAGTGCTCTGAGAGCAGTTTTTCCTCCTCTGCAGATCTCTGTTTATGTCAGATGAACTAAAGGAAGTGGCTTTGCTTTACTTTCTGACAGCAAGAGAACATCGCACTCACCAGATAATTCAGACAGGTTGTGAGTTTGGTGAGTTTYATCACAGGAGCGTTGAGCTGACTCGAGGCTTTCAGGACTATTTTTGTCCAGTTTGATGAGCCTCTGACCCACATCAGTGCTGGTATCTCCTGCAGGACACCAACTACAGACACTAGATTTCAGCTGAAGAGCTCCTGTCAGCTGTCTCAGGTTAGTGGACATCATTCAGACTCTGTCTGGTGTCAACGCAGCATTAGCTACTGTTAGCTACAGTGAGCTACCGTTAGCTACAGTGAGCTACAGTGAGCTACTGTTAGCTACAGTGAGCTACAGTGAGCTACTGTTAGCTACAGTGAGCTACAGTGAGCTACTGTTAGCTACAGTGAGCTACCGTTAGCTACTGTTAGCTACAGTTAGCTACAGTTAGCTACTGTTAGCTACAGTGAGCTACAGTTAGCTACAGTGAGCTACAGTGAGCTACAGTTAGCTACAGTTAGCTACTGTTAGCTACAGTGAGCAACTGTTAGCTGAAGTGAGCAACTGTTAGCTACAGTTAGCTACTGTTAGCTACAGTTAGCTACTGTTAGCTACAGTGAGCTACAGTTAGCTACAGTGAGCTACAGTGAGCTACAGTTAGCTACAGTTAGCTACTGTTAGCTACAGTGAGTAACTGTTAGCTGAAGTGAGCAACTGTTAGCTACAGTTAGCTACTGTTAGCTACAGTTAGCTACTGTTAGCTACAGTGAGTAACTGTTAGCTACAGTGAGCAACTGTTAGCTACAGTGAGTAACTGTTAGCTACAGTGAGCAACTGTTAGCTACTGTTAACTACAGTTAGCTAGCTGTTGTTGGTTGTTTAAACTTGTGAAAAAAATAGTACAGTCCCGGCAAACGATTTGCATAAAATTATTGATCTGTGTGACTCCGCCCCGTCAGTCAACCAATCAGTGAGCAGCTGACATTGGCTCTTCAGGTTCCAGTACTGTAGTGGACCTGGGACACGAGGGCTAATGCAAGAACACCAAACCTGGGTTTGAGCCCCGGCTGGCCCGGGCCGGGCCAGACCGTGCAAGAACACCTACAGGTTACCACAAAGTACTACTGAGTAACACAGTGTACCACAGAGTACTACTGAGTAACACAGTGTACCACAGAGTACTACTGAGTAACACAGTGTACCACAGAGTACTACTGAGT
>NW_013953237.1:185738-187535 GCF_001266775.1 Austrofundulus limnaeus
AGTGTACCACACAGTACTACTGATTAATAGTGTACCACAGAGTACTACTGATTAATACAGTGTATCACAGAGTACTACTGAGTACTACTGAGTAACACAGTGTACCACAGAGTACTACTGAGTAACACAGTGTACCACAGAGTACTATATGAGATGGATATTTTTTCCAGTAGAAGTAAAGCCATATGTTGATGGGTGTGGCCTCCTGAGAGGGGGTGTGGCCTGATTCAAAGTAAAATGTTAAAAGTCACTGATTCACATTTTAAAAAGTCCTTGGACATCTGGTGGCATCTCCATGGCAACAACCTGTTAAAAGTCATGTTAGCTGCTCATTTGGCATGAGGTTTGTTGACAGGAAGTGATGTCACATGTCAATATCCAGGCCCTGCTGTGACAGGAAGTCTTCGAGTGCGCTCAGTCGCTCCACCAGCATCACATCCAGGTCGCTGTCATCTTCCAAGCCGTTGGTGCGGAAGTACCGCCGTGCTGCCGCTCGTTTCCTCAGCGCTGTGGCAACAGGAAGCCCCGCCCCTAAACACAGAAWACTCATAAGTTGTGTTTACATGGTCTGTTTTTGACACACAGCACTAGTCAATCATCAGTAATAAAATGAAAACAGGAAGAAAAAACTGCAGACTACATGTCCCATCACCTTGTGRTCTTTTCCGCTTCCTGGGTTGAGTAAAGTCAGGGAAGAGGAGGAGCCTGCGCCTTTTCTGCTGGCCAATCAGGAGCAGTGATCCATCCTTTTCTCGAGGCTCCTCAAAGATCGTCTCCAAGCTCCTGCAGGACAGAAGCAAAGCATGCTGGGAGATGAGATGTCAGCCAAACAATGGCTGCTGATGGCCGCCGTCTGTGGGCCCCAGTCTACGTTGGACCCAGTCTATGTTGGACACAGTCTACGTTGGACACAGTCTACGTTGGACACAGTCTACGTAAGACACAGTCTACATGGGACACAGTCTACATGGGACACAGTCTACATGGGACACAGTCTACATGGGACACAGTCTACATGGGACACAGTCTACATAGGACACAGTCTACATAGGACACAGTCTACATGGGACACAGTCTACGTAAGACAGTCTACGTGGGACACAGTCTACGTGTGACACAGTCTACGTTGGACACAGTCTATGTTGGACACAGTCTATGTTGGACACAGTCTACGTTGGACCCAGTCTACGTAAGACAGTCTACGTGGGACACAGTCTACGTGTGACACAGTCTACGTTGGACNACAGTCTACGTGGGACACAGTCTACGTGTGACACAGTCTACGTTGGACCCAGTCTATGTTGGACACAGTCTACGTGGGACCCAGTCTACGTGGGACCCAGTCTACGTCGGACCCAGTCTACATCAGACCCAGTCTACGTGGGACCCAGTCTACGTCGGACCCAGTCTACATCAGACCCAGTCTACGTGGGACCCAGTCTACGTCGGACCCAGTCTATGTCAGACCCAGTCTACGTGGGACCCAGTCTACGTCAGACCCAGTCTACGTGGGACACAGTCTACGTGGGACACAGTCTACGTCAGACCCAGTCTACGTGGGACACAGTCTACGTCAGACCCAGTCTACGTGGGACACAGTCTACGTCAGACCCAGTCTGCGTGGGACACAGTCTACGTGGGACACAGTCTATGTCAGACCCAGTCTACGTGGGACACATTCTACGTCAGACCCAGTCTACGTGGGACACAGTATGTCAGACCCTGTCTACGTGGGACACAGTCTACGTGGGACACAGTCTATGTCAGACCCAGTCTACGTGGGACCCAGTCTATGTC
>NW_013953237.1:188223-190285 GCF_001266775.1 Austrofundulus limnaeus
GAACCATACATTCTGACAGCATTTGTGTAGAAATATATCCGTATATTTATTAATATAGCTGGGATTTCGACATTATTCTGACAAATTATCCAGCCTAAAAGTGTCTTATTTTGAAAATATGGATGTTGTGCTCATTTCTTTTCCTGTTGGTGCGACGTAATCTTTAAAAATGGACTCCGGTGCTGCTCTGTCRTCTGGCAAAAATAGGATCTGTTCTAATTTTGATGGATCTCCGTCTGCTCACCACCGCCCTGCTGAGCCATGTGCAGCCAGTGTAAACACTCTTACTGGTTATAATGGTTGTGTTTGCTGCAGAGGTTGGAGTGGAGTGGAGACAGAACACAAGTAATGTAAATTGGTTTAGTGTCCTGGATGGACAGGAAGGCCTTATATAAGTACAGTCCATTTACGTCCAAACTAGATGAGCAGTAATGATTTCTTTGTGACCACTCAGTGAAGTGTCGGTCTTCCAACACAGCTACTCCTCACCTTTTAACTTTTGGCAGTCCCATCGGTGTTAGTGGGGTCTCTCTGGGTGGCGCCCGCCGTATTCTGATCTGGGAGACTCGTTTACCAAGCTGGGACAGAAAATATATATTGCTGTTATACATACATATATATCCAGTATATACATGTTTACTTACACACATATACTGTCTTTGTGTGTATGATGTGAGACATTTAACCCCAAACCCTCCACAAAGTGTGTGTGTGTTGTATTAAAGCTGGCAGGAAGTTTCAGGATGTTCTCACATGTACACTGTTCTGTCAAAGTTTTCACTCCCTTCAACTTTTCAACCTTTAACCACATTTCAGGCTTCAAACATAAAGATATAAAACTGTAATTTCTTTGTGAAGAAWCAACAAGTAGGACACAATCATGAAGTGGAACARAATTTATGGTATATTTGAAACTTTTTTACAAATAAAAAGTGGGGTGTGCAGTATTATTCATCCCCTTTAGTTTCAGTGAGGACCTGTGAATGGTCCAGTGTTGTCCTGCAGGACTGATGGTGATGAACACAGCCCACCTGTGTGGAGTCATGTCTCTGTATAAAAGCTCCTGCTCTGTGCCAGGCTCAGGGTCCTGTTCAAAACAGAGAGCATCATGAAGACCAAGGAACACACCAGGCAGGTCCCAGGTACTGTTGTGCAGAAGTTTAAAGCTGGATTTAGATACAAAAGGTTTCCCAAGCTTTAAACATGTCAAGGAGCTCTGACGTATCAGACCACTGCACATCTACCAAGACCCAGCAGACCCTCTGAACTTTCATCTGGAACAAGAAGACTGATCAGAGATGCAGCCAAGAGCACCATGATGACTGTGGATGAACTGCAGAGACCTACAGCTGAGGGTCTGTCCATCAGTCGTACAAACCTGACCTTTATGGAAGAGTGGCCAGAAGAAAGTCCTTTCTCAAAGATATTCATAAAAAGTCTTGTTTAAAGTTTAAAGTCACCTGGGAGACACACCAAACATGTGGAAGAAGGTGATCTGCTCAGATCAAACCAACACCAAACTTTTTGGCCACAATGCAAAACACAGCTCATCACCCTGAACACACCATCCCTACTGTCAAGCATGGTGGTGGCAGCATCATGGTTTGGGCTGCTTTTCTTCAGCAGGGTCAGGGAAGATGGATGGAGCCATGAAAACCTGAGACTGGGACAGAGATTTATCTTCTAACAAGACAATGATCCAAAACATAAAACAGAGTCTGGTTCATAAATAAACACATCCAGGTGTTAGAAGGACCAAGTCTAAGTCCAGACCTGAATCCAGTGGAAAGAGCTGAAAACTGCTGTTCAAACCCTCTCCGTCCATCCTCACTGAGCTCCAGATGTTTTACCAGGAACAGGAAGAAGGTCAGTCTGTCCATGTGCACACCTGACACACCTGCAGCTGTAACCACTGCAACAGGTGCAGCGAAAAACTTTTAACACAAGAGGGACGAATCATTTTATACTCACAATTTTTCAGTTTTTATTTGTTAAAAAAGTTTAAAATATCCAATAAATTTTGTTCAACTTCACGAGTGTGTCCCACTTGTTGATTCTTCAC
>NW_013953237.1:190899-197359 GCF_001266775.1 Austrofundulus limnaeus
CTGACAACTTATTACTGACAACTTATTACTGATAACTAATTACTGATAACTAATTACTGATAACTAATTACTGATAACTTATTACTGATAACTAATTACTGATAACTTATTACTGATAACCAATTACTGATAACCAATTACTGACAACTTATTACTGACAACTTATTACTGACAACTTATGACTGATAACTAATTACTGACAACATTACTGACAACCAATTACTGATAACTTATTACTGATAACTAATTACTGACAACTTATTACTGACAACTTCTTACTGACAACTTATGACTGATAACTAATTACTGACAACTTATTACTGACAACTTATTACTGATAACTAATTACTGATAACTAATTACTGATAACTAATTACTGACAACTTATTACTGACAACTTATTACTGACAACTTATGACTGATAACTTATTACTGACAACTTATTACTGACAACTTATTACTGATAACTAATTACTGATAACTAATTACTGATAACTAATTACTGATAACTTATTACTGATAACTTATTACTGACAACTTATTACTGACAACTTATTACTGATAACTTGTTACTGATAACTTGTTACTGATAACTAATTACTGATAACTTGTTACTGATAACTTGTTACTGATAACTAATTACTGATAACTTATTACTGATAACTTATTACTGATAACTTATTACTGATAACTAATTACTGATAACTAATTACTGATAACTTGTTACTGATAACTTGTTACTGATAACTTGTTACTAATAACTTGTTACTGATAACTTATTACTGATAACTTATTACTGATAACTAATTACTGATAACTTATTACTGATAACTAATTACTGATTACTAGTTACTGATTACTAGTTACTGATAACTTATTACTGATAACTTATTACTGATAACTAGTTACTGATAACTAGTTACTGATAACTAGTTACTGATAACTTATTACTGATAACTTATTACTGATAACTAGTTACTGATAACTAGTTACTGATAACTAATTACTGATAACGTATTACTGATAACTAATTACTGATAACTTATTACTGATAACTTATTATTGATAATTAGTTACTGATAACTAATTACTGATAACTAGTTACTGATAACTTGTTACTGATGTTAGTTGTGAACAACAAACTAATTTTAATGATTTTTAATAAATACCAGTGATCGCTGCTCAGACTGGGCGGGGCCGTCCAGTCCTTTAAGGGATGCTGGGGATTCCAATAAGCTCCGCCCCTCACCCAGTTCAACACTGTCTCCACAGCAACTGCTGACAGGTGCAGCATGGGGGCAGGGCTAAATGGGGCGTGGCTTAGCCAGAGGTTAAAAACCCTGTGATTGGAGGAGAACTGAGGGATGGTGTCAGAGGAATGCCATTGGCCAGAGAAGACAGGAAAGAGTCCTGGCTCTTGGTTGAAGGTAGGAGAAATCCCATCGGTGTGAAGGAGCAGCAAGGCATTCTGGGAGAAGGAGCTGGAAATACAAAGACATCCTATCACATCCTTTCAAATCCACCGGGACAGTAAATGTCTTCATCACATCAACTCAACCAACTCACCTGTAACCATTCACCCTGGTGTACAGGCTGATGGCCTCTGATTGGCTGGCTCCTCCCTCTTCTTTTCTTCTGCGCTTCTTTGGACTGTGGTCTTGCAGAACGAGACACTCCTCTTTCTCAGAAGCTCCTCCTCTTCCTCCTCTTCCTCTGAAGGAGACTGCCATCTGCCCTACAAACCTCCCACCTTCATCCTCCTCTGTGAAGTCTTTGAAAAAGTTAACCCTCTTGTAGTCCTTTCTCCTCCTCCTCTTCCTCTGCTCTGATTGGCTAAAACATACAGGTGACTGGTCAGTGGACGATGATGAGGTTCTGACAAGTGGTGGAGGGGCAGAGCTACAGGTCAGAACAGGTGAACCTGAGGGAGCAACACAACCGTTTGAAAAGAAACTAAATCTAAACAATTTATTTTAGATTTACTATTTGTCTGCTCTGAAAGTCAGACTCCTGAGCCTGACTTAAGTTAACTTCAGGTTTAGGTTCAGTTCTGACTCAGTCATCCTGAAACCAGTCTGAATGCTAAGTGGAAGCAAATCATACCTAAATATTCATGAGCTACGTCTTCATCAAACGCTGCAGTGTGTTACAAAAACACATCAGTGTGTCCATAAAAAGCCAGGAAGAGAAGTGTGAAGATCAGGTGTGAACATGGAGACCACCAGGTGTCACTAGTACAGTTAGACATGTTTCAGTCAGTGGGAGGAGACAACTCTACATCAAGGTGTGCAGAATTATTAGGCAGCTTCTTTCCTCAGGCTGAATGGGTCAAAAAGGAGATTTAAGAGACTCTGAAAGTCCAAAATGATAAAAAGTCCTTCAGAGGGACCATGCAGCACTCTTGAAATAGCTAAGATATTGGTACGTGATCACAGAACCGTTGAAGGTTTTGCTGCTAATAGTCAACAGGCTCACAGGAAACGTGTTGAGAAAAAAAGGACACTAATTAACCTCCAAAGATTTGAGAAGAAAGAAAGGTGAAGCTAGCAGGAAGCCAGTGTCCTACCTGCAGGGACCAGCAGGACCAGGTGTTCAGTGCTCAGAGACATGGTCAAGGTAAGGGAGGCTGAAACCGGACCACCACTGAACAAGACACGAGTTGAAACACCAAGACCGGGACAACAAAGATCTGAAGACAGATTGTTCAAACGGACCCGTGGCTGGATCAGTACCGGGCACAACAAGGTGGAGGTGGGTACTGGTATGAGCTGGGATTATTAAAGATGAGCTAGTTGGACCTTTGGGTTGAAGATGGACTCAAAATCATCTCCCACACCTGCTGCCAGTTTTTAGAAGAGCCTTTCTTCAAGCAGGAACAAGTCTGCCTCTTCCAGGAAGAGCCTGATTTTCTGCAGGACAACGCTCCATCATGGTGGTCCTCCACCTTAAAGACTAAAGAATGACGGGTCCCTTCCTCACCTGACCTAACCCCTGCTGAGAAACAGGACGTTCCCAGTGAAGGAAACCAGTCCAGCTCTGAACAGTGTCTGGGAGGCTGTGGTTCATCATCAACACATCAGTTCACTGATGAATGGAGGCTTCCAGCTGGSTTTGAAAAGGAGGGGAGATATTCTGATCACTGAGTTTTCTTTTTAAATGTCAGAAAGGTTTGATTGGAAATGTTGAACTGTTCATTGTTCTCACTTTAATGGATGGAGAGGTGGGAACATTTGTCATTAGTTACATAATAATTCTGGACAACCTCTCCTTTTTACTTTAAATGTCAGGTTTGATAACGGTTTGGACTGACTGACAGCTCTGTGGTGGTCCAACAATAAAACCAGCCCTCACAGCTACAACCTGTCTGATGCTTGTGCACAGTCTGTGGTAGACGTCAGTGGGAAAACTGGATGTTTTCCCTTCTTTCACAACGCTGGACCAGTACCTGATACAGGAAGTGTGATGTCATGTGGGGGCTAACTCACCTCCTCCTCCTTTCTTCCTCCTCCTCCTCCTCACCACGCTCTTCCTCTCCAGGGAGTCCAGACGACGGCCAAGAGAGGCCAGAGCTCCTCGCAGGAGGCGGCGCACCTCCAGCCGGTGGGCAGACAGGAGGCGAGGGAGGAGGGAGGCGCAGGAGCAGRAGGAAGCTGGAGGGGGGGCAGGGGGAGGAGCTGACAAAAGCCCTGCAAAAAGACACAAACTCTTCATTACTCCAAAGTCAAACCAGTCTATTAATCCAACAGACCACAGCTACTTTCTTTATACTGGAACAAGCATCCAACATACAGGAAGTCAACAACAGTCACAGAGCAGCAGCACAACACAAAACTACAACTAAAAACACACAAACTGTTCAAATCCATTAAAACCTTCAACTAAAAGTCTTCATCTCAGATTATATCAAAAGCCAAGGACAAGAGATGGTTTTTCCTCTTTTCTTTTCTTTCTCTTTCTTTATTTAATGTCAACCTGTCCTCCTGAGCTGCAGCACGTCCCACAGTTTGATGACAGCCTGTCTGATGGACACCAGCCCCTCCCTCAGCGTTCTGTGATGCTCAGGAGCAGCTGCACCTAAAACAACCGGAGAGCTGCAGCAGCTAGGGTGGGAAAAGACCATTTCTTTCTTTAAAAACAAATAAAGAACTTTAAAATGAACCCTAATGTTCAGACCACCACTGCAGCCAGCCTGAAACAGGAAGTGGGCTCAGGCTCTCAGGTGCCAGTGAAAGATGGGCAGCAGCATTTTGGACCCTCTGGAGTGAAGGACACAGGAAGTACTCACCCCTTTATAAAGTCCAGTACAGTGATGAAGGATCACAGGCTTGACTTGAACCAGCTGACCCACCTTGACCCCCAGTTTGTTATGACTGCTGGAGTCAAGGAATGTAGACCCACCAGAGGAGGTGCCAGAAAACATCTGCTTCTCGTTCAAGTGCAGAAAACTGAAAACCACCCAGGCCTTCAAGTCCTCAAGACATTTTAGCAGTGCTTCAGTGGAGAATGAGTCTTTTCTCTTGAGGGGGACAGAAACCTCGCAGTCATCTTGTGTGCTTTCTAAAAATAGACCCAAAGTAAAAGCAAATAAAGACAAAAAGAGGGGTCTTAAGACTGAACCCTGTGGGACTCCAAGAGAGGAGCAGAGGACACCTTATCTATAAAAAGTGAAGAAAATCCTCCCCAGCAGCAGGAGATGGCTTCATACAGTCKGTGTGTGGAGCCTTTAGACCAGCATCAATGGTTTTAAACCCTTCAGTGGTCACCTGGATTTAACTAAGCAAACAGGTACGAGTCTCCTGTTGGATAATTACTGCATGAGTGATTACCTGTCAGCAGGTTATTTAACCCTAACTGGTCAAAGACTTCTTAAACAGCCGTGTGGAAAGACACATCCTGTGGTCGTGGAAAACATGTCAGACTGTTTGAGAAGCTTCAAACCTTTGGAAAACCAGAAAACTGAATGAGCAGGTGCTTCCATCAACGATTGTTTCTTCCCTGGTGGAACAGACAGATTACAAGAGGACAAGGCCACGATTCACGGGGCTCTTATTGTGAAAGAGTTCAGGGAGAATGACATCATTCTCACACATGGACTGTCTCCACAGAGTCACTGAGAATCTTCAGGACGTGCTGCAGAAGGTCAGAGCCATCATCAGTGCAACACTGGATGAAATAAATCTGCTGACACTGCAGAACATAAACAATGCCACAGAGAATGTGTGAGGTCACCACAGCTAAAGGTCCAACAAATATTAGTGACCTTTTTATTGACCAGGCTGTGTACTTTTAAACGTGAAATATTCACTCCAACCGAGGACTGCACGGCGCTGAGTTCTCTTTTCTGTTCAGTTCCAAATGTTCCCACACTTCTGACATTGTCTGTTGTTCTCTGGCTCTTTGTCTCCCTCCACAGGTAAACATAGCACTTAGCATACACACGTAAAACTGTAGCCAAGGGCTAGCATTGTGCAATACAAATAACATTCTGTCCAGGCACAAAGTGCCCTGAAGAGTTTATCAGCTTCTAATTTTAAAGAAGCTGTGAGGCAGATAATCTGCCTCGAGGGTTTTTAGTAATCTAATTACTTGAATTGTTTGAGGAATTAGCTCAGCCCTAACTTACAGTCAATAACTCATTTAAAATATGAAAGAGTCGTCTAACACTGGTCACACAGACAGACACAGATAAACACCTGCATGATTCAAGTCTTCATCAGCCAATGGGAGGATAGGGGGCGGAGACTTGACCTCCAGGTCCCGCCTCTTATTGTCTGTCTCTGCTACRGCCAGAGGACGAGACAGCATCACAAAGTCTGGAAGACAAAAACAAGAGAGACATTTCAGCTGCTGCTCATCAGTCACAATAAACTGTTAGCTTAGGTTAGGGTTAGCTTAGGTTAGGTTAGGTTAGGTTAGTTTAGCTTAGGTTAGGGTTAGCTTAGGTTAGGTTAGCTTAGGTTAGGTTAGTTTAGGTTAGGGTTAGCTTAGGTTAGGTTAGCTTAGGTTAGGTTAGTTTAGGTTAGGGTTAGCTTAGGTTAGGTTAGCTTAGGTTAGGTTAGGTTAGTTTAGGTTAGCTTAGGTTAGGTTAGCTTAGGTTAGCTTGGTTAGGTTAGGTTAGCTTAGGTTAGCTTAGGTTAAGGGTTAGGTTAGCTTAGGTTAGGTTAGACCAAATTAAACCTAACTACATTATTTTACAGTCAAAACACATAAACTAAAGACGAACACAGATAGGAAGTGAGAGGACTGAGAACTAATTTTTACTAACAGTCAGGGTTAGTTCATTAGTCCAGGATAACTGTTAGCCTGGTTTAGATGAACTAATCCTGACTGTTAGCCTGGTTTAGATGAACTAATCCTGACTGTTAGCCTGGTTTAGATGAACTAATCCTGACTGTTAGCCTGGTTTAGATGAACTAATCCTGACTGTTAACCTGGTTTAGATGAACTAATCCTGACTGTC
>NW_013953237.1:198359-202581 GCF_001266775.1 Austrofundulus limnaeus
CTCCTTCATTCCCTCCTTCACTCCTTCACTCCTTCACTCCTTCACTCCTTCACTCACTCCTTCATTCCTTCCTTCACTCCTTCACTCCTTCACTCCTTCACTCCTTCCTTTCCTCTCAGGTTCTTCCTCACCTCCTAACCTTATTTATTGTTTGTTTTTGTTTAGATTTTTGTTGCCTCGTGTTTCTGCACTATTTTCTTTTTTGCTTGGATTAAGCCCCGYCTCCTGTGTCCAATTGGTCCATTTTACAGTCAGCAATTTCTGCCAACCTTGAAGCCCCACCTCCTCTTTCTAATTGGTCCATTTTCCCATCAGTCGCTCCTGTAGACCTGTGAACCCGCCTCCTTCACTCTCTCCTTGCCTGTGATTGGTGGAAAGTCAGAACGATGTCACACAGGCCATCTCGTCAGCCAGCTCCGCCTCCTCCTCATGGCTTGTTCTGATTGGCTCCTCGTCGCTGTAGAGCGCTGCAGGATCATCGGTGTTTGTGCTCAGGAAGTCGTGGCTCCCGGAGCTCAGGAGGTCGCTCGCCGCCGACTCCATCTCATCCACGGTCATGTGACACGCGTCAGCGATCTCTCGCTTGGCAAACGCCACAAACTTTGGATCTCGAGCGTAAAGTCCGAGTCCCTCAGAGATCAGAACCTGCAGAGACCAGAACAGAACCGGGTCTGTCATCTCCATGGAAAGGCTTTGTTTTCTGGTGGATGTGTGGACTCACCGCCTCCACCAGGCTGTCAGCTGATCCTCGTTTGTCTGTGAACGGAGTGCCGAGCTGCGAGGGCACTCTGAGGGTGGTGTAAGCCCGGTATGGGGGCGGAGCTACATCACAGTCACATGAACCAATCAGACGTGCCCAGACAGAACAGGGTTATTTCTGTAAGTGTGAAACCATGTCCTCACCTGGTGTCCCTGCAGGACCACTAAACCAGGCTGGTCTGTCCGCTGCACCTGTCACATCACAGGAAGCAGTACTTTCACATTAAAAGCCTCAGCTGGTGTATATTTTCCTTTTAAAACTCTGTCTCCTAACCTCTTCCTGCTGGTCCTCTCTTCCCCTCTGGCCCTCCAGCTCCTGCCCCCCAGGGGGGGCTGCCCTCCTCCTCCACCAGGATGAGCGGCGCGTAGAGAAGACGCCCACGCCGCGGACACGGCTTGGCCCAGGACGTGGAGGCCGCCCCCGAGGAGTGGTGGGAGTCATACGCCTGCTGAGTGTGGAGGAGAGAGGCAACAGATGTATGGGTGGGAGGGGTCATCATGTTACCTGACCTACAGGTGAGTAGGTCAGGTGACGGTGTTACCTGAGCACGGCGTGGCGGTGATGTTGGGTGGTACGTCCCAGGAAGAGGCAGGTCATCATTGCTGACCTGACGCCTCAGACACTGGATGTTGAAGGACGGCTTCCGACCTGAGACAGGTGCAGAAAACACCTGAGCTTCAAGTTCTTTACCATGACTCATGAAGTTATTTACCCCAACTGACCATTTCAATGAAACAACAACAACAACAACAATAATAATAACTAAAATAATATTAATAATGCCCATTCCTTCACACACAGAGGATTTTCCTGTAGWGTTGGGTTTAAATGAAGCACATGTGGATTAAAACAGATGTGGACCCTGAGCCCTGTGGAACACTACAAGTGATGACATCATATGCCACTGGGTCACCTGTGGGTGTGGCAGGAAGTAGGCGTCGACGGGTAGTCCTCCTCCCTTCACTGTACCCATTACCATAGCTACTGTTGGTGAAAGGGGCGTGGCCTTCATAGTGGTCTTTGTACTCGTCAGTGAAATGCCTGCACAAAACATAAAACACAAATAATCTAACTGATGAATTTAAAATTTATTTGAGCAGTTTTATTCAAATAACCCTAAAGTAATAAAACAAACTTATGCGTCCTAAAAGAATCATGAGAGTTTTTATTTTATTGGCAGAGGGGCTAAAATAACCATAACTATAAGGATAGGATTCATTTCTTTTCATATGCAGGTTAACAAGAGTCGACAATGTCATGAAATTCTTAGGATGAGAAGAAACCCTTTGACTTGCCATAAAGAATACAAATAAAAATAAAGACAATACAGAATATAAAATTCAGTTTGCAGTAGATGCACAAAGAGTAAATAAACAAAAATTTAGGGTAATTTATACAAAGTCAAAATGCTAAATAGCAAAGAAAACAGCAACAAATAACACAACATGCAGGGTGCACAACATTTATGGTACTTCACCCATGATAGTAGTGCTTCTAGAGAATGTGTAATGACCTTCATGAGGCAAACAAAGACCATAATGACCCTCAGGAGGCCAGTAAAGACCCTCATTATACCTGTCTCTGGATGTGACACTTTCGTTGTCCTCCTCTCTGCTGTAGTAACCTGGCTCTCCATACGTCCCCGGGTCTCCGTTCCTCCAGGATCTGTCCCTTGAGTCCCTCCTGCAGACCAACAACACACTCARTCCAACCAACCAGCAGAAGAACTCTCAGGTTTGGGTTTGTTGGGGTTTGAGCTGGTGCTTTCTGATGTTGCAGGAGGTTGAGGCAGAGAACAACGTGGGCAGTTTTTGGGCGTACCTTCCATTTCTGTGTGAGCGTCTCCTGTGGACAGGCTCTATCAGACCGTTCTTCAAGGAGGAGCGGCGGTGGTGATGACTGACGGATGACCTCAAACTGTCTCCACGACGAAGATGGTCGTCGTGTTCGTTTCCGTTGGCTGTTCTGGTGAGTGATCCGACTCTGTGGATAAGACCCCCATTAGAGATGCCCCCGTCACCTGCAAAGAAGAAGACCACACAGACTCAGAGACACAGGTTACCCTGACCCTAACAGGTGAGTTTATGTGGTTATGTTACCTGCTCGCTTTTGGATTGTTAAAAACTGAACTGAAAAAAACCCTGTCCCAATCCCTAAACTGTGACCTGTTAGTAAACTCTGAAGGACCAACCATCCAGGTTTAACCCCCGGTGGAAGAACCCAACCTGTTCCCAGACTCTGAGCCAATCTGATCCCAGCTGGGCTGAAGTTGGACTCTGTGGATAGGTTAGACTTGTTTTTAGACCTACAGGACAGGTAGACTTGCCATAATCAGGTTTTTGTGATTTTGGTTGAAGAACCTGAGAAGATCTAAAGACCTGGACTCAGGAACCAGGTCAGGTCTGAGTGAAACTGGTTTTACGGTATCTTTAAACTAGGAGCTGTTCTGTTTCTGGATGTTCTCTGTAGGAGAAAACCAAAGACTGTACCAGTAGGGGTCAGCATAGAACCTCGTCTAGTCTCTGTTGAGAATCCATTTTCAGCCTGAAACAGACAGAACCAGAACTTTAAACAGAACCACGTCTTTATTAAACCTTCATCAGGTGGAGGCTGGATCAGCACCTTATAAGCTGCATTCTCCTCTTCTTCATCCTCCATCAGGGCCTCCTCCTCTTCCTCCTCTTCCTCCAGGTCTTCGTTCAGAGCCAGACGCATCTCTGGACCCAGGTCCTGCAGAGTCTTCAGACCAGCTTTACAGAGCTGTGGGAGGACAAACAGAAGCTCACTGAGTTTTCTAAAGGAAGTCTTTGAAAACATCTTCAGCCTCAGATCAAACATCTCCTCTTTGTCTCGTTTCTCTGACAGGATCCTTAGGATTCAAGAAAACCAGGAAAGATCCACCAAACCTGGAGCAGATCAGCTGGATCAAACCCTAACCCCAAACGTTCTGCAAGGAAAAGGGAAACCTTCAGGAGAAAACATGTTTGGGTTTAGTGTGACTGGCTCCTCAAAGAGGAACATCTCCAACATTATGATCATCGTCAGGTTTCAGCCAGCATCTGGACGAAGAAGAAGAACTCTGTTCAATTAAGGAACAGGAAGTAGAATGTGGAGGACAGGAAGTTGTTGCAGCAACATTATAAGTGATGGTAGAAAATAAAATATAAAAWCCCTGAAAGAGTTTTTTCCAGACAGATGAAGAACAAGTAGAACTCATTTGGCCTCATGTCAGAACCGTTGGTACACAGATTTGTTCTTAAATTGTGCGTACGRGTGATTTAGGAGAATTTGTGACATTCACCAATGTTTTCATATTCTAAGATTTTTTTCAGATACGAACAAAATTCAGGAGTGGTCCAGACCTGTCGTATATTTTACCAGCAGTCAGTCTGCTGTTATCCAGACGGGTTTTCTTCACTAACTAGAGAAGTTGCATTTCCTACGAAAATGCAAGTGTGAATG
>NW_013953237.1:203204-204666 GCF_001266775.1 Austrofundulus limnaeus
CCCTTTGTACGAACAAAAGTAAGAGAAATTTAGGAGAAGAATACGAACATGTTCTTGCATGAGGCCCAATGATCTGATCTGGCTGCTGGAGGAGAGGATACTGTAATCTACAAACTGACCATAAGGAGGGAGCATTTCACCTTCAAGAATGTTTTCAACACAAATCTTTACATTTTAGTCAGAAATACCCTGTTTCAGTGTCAGAACTGAACTCTACAGTTATTTTAGAGTAAACATAAATAAATAATTTTCAGCTTCTTTACTGTTTTAAAGAATATAAAATCACTGAAAACTTTTCTCCAGATGAAGGACACACCTGGACTGCTGACTGGTTGGTGGAGTCAGACTCTCCGGTCAGACCGCCCCTCTCTTTCCTCTTCCTGAACTTCCTGAAGTAGTCCTGGATCAGGAAGGTGGCATAAAACTTCCCGACAGTCACTTCCTCCTCTGCAGCACAGAGAGAACAGATCAGGCAGAAGATCAAAGTAAACCTGAGATCTACCTGTGGTCTAAGATCTATCCATGGTCTAAGATCTACCTGTGGTCTAAGATCTACCTGTGGTCTGAGATCTACCTGTGGTCTGAGATCTACCTGTGGTCTGAGATCTACCTGTGGTCTGAGATCTACCTGTGGTCTAAGATCTACCTGTGGTCTGAGATCTACAGAACCTTAGTATCAGTAGTACCTTCATGAGGTGGTATGACTTCATCCAGCAGCTTTGGCTTCATTCTCTTCCAGATCTTTCTAATGATGACCCTCAGCTCCTCATTCTCCTGTTCAGGGTTACCTGAATAACATCCAAGTGGTGAAGTAAAAGCCAGGTGAAGGAATACTGACTGTAAAATNCAGGTCCAACAGGTCCGACAGGTCTAACAGGTCCAACAGGTCCGACAGGTCTAACAGGTCCGACAGGTCCAACAGGTCCGACAGGTCTAACAGGTCCAACAGGTCTGACAGGTCTAACAGGTCCGACAGGTCCAACAGGTCCGACAGGTCTAACAGGTCCAACAGGTCTGACAGGTCTAACAGGTCCGACAGGTCCAACAGGTCTAACAGGTCTAATAGGTCTAACAGGTCCAACAAGTCCAATAGGTCTAATAGGTCTAACAGGTCCAACAGGTCCAACAGGTCTAATAGGTCAAACGTGTCCAACAGGTCTAATAGGTCTAACAGTTCCAACAGGTCCAACAGGTCCAACAGGTCTAACAGGTCCAACAGGTCTAACAGGTCCAACAGGTCTAATAGGTCTAACAGGTCTAATAGGTCTAATAGGTCTAATAGGTCTAACAGGTCAAACAGGTCCAACAGGTCAAACAGGTCTAACAGGTCCAACAGGTCTAACAGGTCCGACAGGTCTAATAGGTCTAATAGGTCTAACAGGTCTAATAGGTCTAACAGGTCCAACAGGTCTAATAGGTCTAACAGGTCCAACAGGTCTAATAGGTCTAATAGGTCTAACAG
>NW_013953237.1:205666-206159 GCF_001266775.1 Austrofundulus limnaeus
GAATAACATCCAAGTGGTGAAGTAAAAGCCAGGTGAAGGAATACTGACTGTAAAATTTTTCTTATAAAAAATTCCTCTTGATGTTGAGTCATTGTTCAACAATCAGAAAAAGAGACATCATCATCATCATCATCATCATCATCATCATCATCATCATCATCATCATCATCAACATCAAAAGATGTTAGAGTTATAGACAGACTGAGGGTCAGGGCTCCTCCCTCAGACCTTTCATACATAAATCAGGTCTGTGAAATCTGAGTCCAAGGAGATTTTGGACAGTTCTGAAAGACTGGACTCATGGATGTTCTCATGGACGGACCTTATGGACTGGTTACAGAATCTTTTGGTGGTTGATGGCATTTAAACCAATCAAACTCAGTATTTGAGGATCACAAACATCTCACACACTGAGGACCAATCACAGACGTCTCACACACTGAGGACCAATCACAGACGTCTCACACACTGAGGACCAATCACAGACGTCTCA
>NW_013953238.1:0-660 GCF_001266775.1 Austrofundulus limnaeus
TCTTATATGCATTAGCTCGATGCTTAGCCTGTTAGCATTAATGCCAATGCTATATTGTCTTATATGCATTAGCTCGATGCTTAGCCTGTTAGCATTAATGCCAATGCTATATTGTCTTATATGCATTAGCTCGATGCTTATCCTGTTAGCCTTACCGCCAATGCTATATTGTCTTATATGCATTAGCTCGATGCTTAGCCTGTTAACATTAGCGCCAATGCTATATTGCCTTATATGTATTAGCTTGACGCTTAGCCTGTTAGCGTTAATGCCAATGCTATATTGTCTTATATGCATTAGCTCAATGCTTAGCCTGTTAGCATTAATGCCAATGCTATATTGTCTTATATGCATTAGCTCGATGCTTAGCCTGTTAGCATTAATGCCAATGCTATATTGTCTTATATGCATTAGCTCGATGCTTAGCCTGTTAGCATTAATGCCATTGCTATATTGTCTTATATGCATTAGCTCGATGCTTAGCCTGTTAGCATTAATGCCAGTGCTATATTGTCTTATATGCATTAGCTCGATGCTTAGCCTGTTAGCATTAATGCCAGTGCTATATTGTCTTATATGCATTAGCTCGATGCTTAGCCTGTTAGCATTAATGCCAGTGCTATATTGTCTTATATGCATTAGCTCGATGCTTAGCCTGTT
>NW_013953238.1:1455-2960 GCF_001266775.1 Austrofundulus limnaeus
ATCTAATGTTACAACTAATCAGGGATCCCTTTAAAGTTTCTGTCTGCTCATGTCGTCTTTGGTCCAGCTTTAATCTGTCTAATCACAGACTGGTAATCTGAGCTAATCCAGAACACCAGCTGGCCTCGTTCCAAACCTGTTTGAGTCCTGACCTCTGAGACCAGTATCAGGTCCACGCTGTGACTCAGAGACGTGTCCGGGCTCGTAGAGACTCCTGCTCCCACTGAACTCTGCAGGTTTTTACTAAAAACTAAAGTTAGATTTAAATTTAGACAGTTTAAACAAATTTAAACGTCCAAAATAAACATAAAAACAGCTAAAGATCGGCCGAAATCTGCTGTGGTAGTAGCTGAGAGTCCTCCACTAAACAGTCTGGTCCTAAAGCAGCTGTTTGTCCTGCTTCTGTCCCGTCCTGAGAGCGGCTCCTCCTCCTGTCTCCACAGGACAGCAGCTGTGGGTGTTGGCCCTGGGGGACAGTCCTGACCACCACACCGTCGGAGTCCCAGAGTTCAAATATGTGGCCAACATGCATGGAAACGAGGTGAGTCAACACACGTCCAACAGAGTCCCTGTTAACAGGAAGTGTCTCGAGCAGAGACTAAACACGTCCAACAGAGTCCCTGTTAACAGGAAGTGTCTCTGAGCAGAGACTAAACACGTCCAACAGAGTCCCCGTTAACAGGAAGTGTCTCTGAGCAGAGACTAAACACGTCCAACAGAGTCCCCGTTAACAGGAAGTGTCTCTGAGCAGACACTAAACACATCCAACAGAGTCCCTGTTAACAGGAAGTGTCTCCGAGCAGAGACTAAACACGTCCAACAAAGGCCTTTCAGAGCCCGACACGGTCCACGCACCCCTGTGTGTGCCGCCAACGGACGTCAGGTGACCGTATTGTTGTGGAACAAAACGCTGAGTCAGCAGTGGTGTGTAAACACAGCAGCCAGGATCCACAGGAAGCAGCTTTGTTGAAGCAGCTCTGACGGTTGATCCAGATAAAGAGTCAGAGGGACAGAAGACTTCAGCAGTCCTCCAGCTGCCGTCTCTTCTTTATCTGTCCTTTTCCTGTTCAACTGGTTTCATTCAACCGTTCTGTCAACGGTCCCATCTGAACCGGACCTGCTTGTTCTCCTGCTCTCAGAACCACAGGAGGCCCAGTCCAGTGTGGGGGCGCAGTTCATCAGTTCTGGGGTGGTCCAGGTGGAGCAGCTCGGACCAGACAGACTCACAGCAAGAAGGTCCTGGTTCAGACCTGGGCTCTTTCTGTGGGTCTTCTCCAGGTTCTCTGGTTCCCCCGTCACTACAAACATGTAGAACAGGTTGTCTTCAGAAAACCAGATCTGAGACCCTAACAGGACCTGCCTGGGACCCTAACAGGACCTGCCTGAGACCCTAACAGGACCTGCCTGGGACCCTAACAGGACCTGCCTGAGACCCTAACAGGACCTGCCTGGGACCCTAACAGGACCTGCCTACGACCCTAACAGGACCTGCCCGGGACCCTAAC
>NW_013953238.1:5369-6992 GCF_001266775.1 Austrofundulus limnaeus
GACAATAATGAGGGGTTTTGTTTTGTCCCCACCTTCAGTTATTTCCACCATAAAGCAGCACAAGGCTGACAGACGGTAAAAAAATAATAATAACTAGAGTGATTTTGAATCATTTTACACTTTAAAAGTACATTTTGTTTTTGTTATGTTATTTTTTCAGGGTATTGCAATTTATTAAATTGTAGAATGTTCTTCAGTTTAAAATGTATGTGATCCATTGGTTAAAAATAAATGGGTCAGTTTTTCTCATACCTACTCTTTTTCACTGTTTGACCTGATCAAGACTTTTCTAAGATTTTACATTACAAAATAGTTAAAAGTGTGTGACTTGTACTGTTTTGGTAACGAGTCAATATCGGTATCGGACATTTCTCAAAGTTGTAATATCGGTATCGTATCGGAAGTGAAAAAGTGGTATCGGGACACCCCTAACTGTCATTTCCACAGATGGAAACATGTTTCCCTGAGCAATGAAACTCTCATGTTGTCCACTCTGAATGCCAGGAGACAACCTGATGAAAATATAAGCATTTAAAAGACACTAACAAAGTAATAAGGGATAAAAAACGACCACACTTGGATAAATCTTTGTATATGATCTGTTTTAGTTGAGAGAACAGTTTGTGTCGTTCGCTCACTTGTTGCTGTGATACTGAGGTGTGGTAGTAGCTGAGAGTCACAATTTAACCGTCTCAGCTGGTCCAACTCAAAACATTGAACTCCCAGCCTCCCACGTCTCTGCTGGTGTTCCTCACAGCTGTGTGTTTGTCCTCCTTCCTTCTGACATTCAGCTCCATCGTTACGCTGATGACACCCAGCTCTAATTACCTGCATGAAATCACATCCTGGGTGTTAATTCTCTTTAACTCTTGGTTAACGCCTCAGTTTTCCCTGCAGCTGCAGAGTCAGAAGGTTTGTATAACATCACTCACTATGAATTATTTTGTCTCCTGACTCAGGTTACGTCTCACCTTCACTGCTCCTCCTGAGAAATTATTAACTTTGTTCCAAACAAGCTTGTTATTATTGTTAGTTATTTATAAACTTTAACTGGTCATGTTGTTGGAAATCACTGGAGCGGTGCGAGTTGTTCCAGTCTGGTCTGAGCAGCAGGACTGTTTGTTCAGTTCAGCTGCAGCAGGAGGTGAAAGAACGACAGCCGCAGGCAGAGCCAGTCCAGACCTGCGCAGGGTTTTATCTTCGCACCTCCTCACCTTTCCCACCCTTCTCTGTTTCTCCTCCTGAAACCTTCATTCATCCATTCATTCATTCACAAAGTCACGGCTCCCCACTGTGGAGCCGCCTGCCCCCGATCCGTCAGAGACTCGTGTTTCCTCGCTGACTCACAGCTTCAGCTCTGCAGGAAACAGGAAGCAGAGACGGTTTTTTATTAAACAACAAAGAACACTCAAAATAATACAATGTACAAACAATAAGGCGTATTTCAAACAAACAAACGAGAAAAGGATGGGTGCAAATAAAGATAAGAAGTTTAAAAAAGTCCAGGGTTTAGATGTTAAATCATCCTCTTCAGTTAAAGAGCTCAGACTGTGGACATGTTTAGTTTGCATCACTTTAAGAGAACTGCAGTACAAAATAAAGTCTTTGTGAAAATGATAGAAA
>NW_013953238.1:8482-12291 GCF_001266775.1 Austrofundulus limnaeus
GTTTTTGGTAACATACTTGTACTTTTACTCAAGTATCACTTTGTGGTACTTTATACAACACTGGCAACATTCAGCTGATGTTCAGTTATTTTACATCCAAATGTTCGGCTCGTTCTTTAGCTAACTTGACCTTTTTTTGGGTTTGGGTTCAAATCTGACTTGGCTCAATAACTTGTCGGTCAGGGAGCGACAGACACCAGTTTGTTCCAGCTTTAAATGTAAAGGTTCTGTCTCTTCGGCTGATGTTCGGCTGATGTTGTCTCTTCAGGTTCTCGGCCGGGTCCTGCTGCTCCAGCTGATCGAGGAGCTGGTCCGTGGTTACCGCAGCAGTGAGACCTGGTCCCTGCAGCTCCTGCACAGCACTCGCATCCACATCCTGCCAACCATGAACCCTGATGGCTTCGACAACGCCGACAACAACTGTGTTTACGTCCAGGGCAGGTACGCATACTTGTACTACGAATAGTACTGGGTACACAAGTACAGAGTGTACTCAGAGTACKTTTTATGATTGTTTAAAAACGTTCAGTCCACTTAATTTGTATCTAACTCTGAAAATTTAGATTTTAGTCTTTAAGTTTTAGTGTTTTTCTGGTCTTCTGCTGTAGGAGAGAACAGGCGAACCTTCGGCTGCTGGTAACAAAAAGCTGAACGTTTGTTTTGTAAATATTGAAGTGAAGCTCTCCGACGCCTCAGAACAGGGTAATTAGCAGGAAACCAAAGCCCGGCTGCAGATCTGTGTCACAGTTCAGTCTGTAATCATGTTTGGACTCGGTTTCCTGGAGACGGTTCTGGGTTTTGATCTGGATCAGAACATCTGTTCACATGACCTCATCAGGACCCAGTGGGCGTGGCTCCACTGGGTTTACGTTTGGGTCGGGGTAAAAACACAGTGTGCTCGCTTTAGGGTCATTTTCCACACCTTATATGGAATGGTTCCTCTGCAGCAGGAAGTGGAATAGTTCCTCTACAGCAGGAAGTGGAATGGTTCCTCTACAGCAGGAAGTGGAATGGTTCCTCTACAGCAGGAAGTGGAATGGTTCCTCTGCAGGAGGAAGTGGAATGGTTCCTCTGCAGCAGGAAGTGGAATGGTTCCTCTGCAGCAGGAAGTGGAATGGTTCTGGGTTTAAAGCCCTGAAGAACCGAGGAACCAGAGATGCGTCTCCTTGGACCAGGAGGAGGTTTCATCATGTTTTTATTTATTCAGCTTTAAACCTTTAATTTAACTCCTCCCTCCGGCTCTGCTTCACCTCCTCCTCTTTACTTTAGGATTGCAGGTCTTATTCCAGGCATTAATCTGGATTTAAACAGATTTATAATCTGCTGCAGGTTAGAAAACTGAAGCTGTGAAACAGAACAGACGTTCTTGTTCCAAGAACCAAACAAGAATCTAAACATGGATCAGTTTTACCTGTTGAAACGCTGCTGGTTCGGTTCTGTTGGATTAACGGATCTGTGGTTTTGGTTCTGTCTCTTTCAGGTTCAACTCCAATGGAGCGGATCTGAACCGAGGTTTTCCTGACACCTTCGCTGGTCTCCGTCAGCAGCCCAATGTGAACGAGCAGAAGATGGAACCTGAGGTCAGTCAGCTTGTTCCTCCAAGCCTGTTGTTAGGCGATGGTCCTCTTTTGCATCTGACTAACCTGTTTGTCCAGGTGGAGGTGGAGCTTATAAGGCTGAGTTCACCTGAAACTCATCAGACTGAAGAAGTCTCTTAGAGGAGAGACGAAACTTTTCACTAAAGAAGAACCATCCAGAGGACCTACTGATTTTTTCTTTTTGAATATATTAATCATTGCAGCTGAAATATTTTCAACCACATTTCTGTAATCCTCAGAGCTACAAATTATGTTATATTTAATACTAAATTCCTCATATTTTGATAAATCCACTTTATCATTTATCAAATGAAGAATGGCCCAAATTAGTTTTTTTATGATCCATCCTTCCATGAATATTGATTTTCTTCTTCTGCAGTCTGCATTTTAATTCCAGACGTCACATGCAGCAATGAATTGTGGGTAATACACTTCACTGAAGTCTGCATTTTTGCGGACTTCACAGAAGGGTGGAAATAGTACGCAAAATGGGCGGGGCGAAGGGCGGATGTGGAGAATGTGGGACACAGACGCACTCAAACCCTGAACATGAACACACATTTAAACGAGGGTGGGAGTGTGGGTACTGGGACAGGGCCTTCCTGTGCAGACTGAGGCACTTCCTGTGCAGACTGAGGCACTTCCTGTGCAGACTGAGGCACTTCCTGTGCAGACTGAGGCACTTCCTGTGCAGAGTGGGGCACTTCCTGTGCAGACTGAGGCACTTCCTGTGCAGACTGAGGCACTGGTTTATAATCTGAATCAGGAGCTGAAAAGTGTCTCTGGTGTCATTTCTGATAATCCTGATTCTGCTCTTCGGTCCTGCAGCTAATATTTAAAACCGATGAACCTGTTTTTATCCAAAAACCTTCAGAATAAATGAAGCTGCAGCTGAAATTAGCCCTGAAAGTTAATCTGTAAATAAATAATCAGATTATTGTTTGTGTTTCAGGTGAGAGCTGTAGTGGACTGGTTGAAGAGCGAGACGTTCGTTCTCTCTGCCAACCTTCACGGAGGAGCTCTGGTGGCCAGTTATCCTTACGACAACAGCAACGGAGGTGAGGGGAGGGAGGCGGGGCTTAATCAGAGTGAAGAGGCGGGGCTTAATCAGAGTGAAGAGGCGGGGCTTAATCAGAGTGAAGAGGCGGAGCTTAATCAGAGTGAAAGGAAATTTAAAAACAGCTTTTTGTTCTCAGTAAAGTTGGACTTGTTTGAGTTGCTCCGCCCCCTGCTGGCAGCTTCAACACCTGCACACAGCAGGTAACCAGCCCCTCTTTCCACAGGTCCTGAGCTGGTGGGCGGGGCCAGTGTCACTCCTGATAATGACGTGTTCCTTCACCTGGCCAAAGTGTACTCCTCCAGCCACGCCCACATGTCCAAGGGGAACCAGTGTGAGGACGTCAGCCCGTTCCAGGACGGCGTCACCAACGGGTACCAGTGGTACCCTCTGGAAGGTGAGCAGGACTGGACCTGTGTTCCTCAGAGTCCTTCCAGGACCTCCTGACCTGGGTCTGTTGCAGGTGGGATGCAGGACTTTAACTACGTGTGGGCTCAGTGCCTGGAGCTGACTCTGGAACTGTCCTGCTGCAAGTTCCCTCCCCCTGAAGACCTCCCCGCTCTGTGGACGGACAACAAGCAGGCCCTGCTGGCCTACATCCAGCAGGTCCACCTGGGTCAGAACCGCTCTGCGAGTCCACCTGTTGCTCCRGGGTTTACCTGCTGGGCGGTTCCTGATTCTGGTCTCTGATTCCAGGAGTTAAGGGTCGAGTGTTTGATGCTGCCGGCGTGCCGGTGCAGGGCGCACTGGTGGAGGTCCGAGGTCGTCAGAACCTGTGTCCCTTCAGAACCAACCGGTTTGGAGAGTATTACAGACTGCTGCTGCCGGGGAACTACAGCTTCACTGTGAGGACACACAAGTCTGCTGAACACCTGTTATTCTGACTTTTATTCTTTAAAAGTAAAAACAGTGAAGTTATTAAATAACAACACAATTAGCAGCTAAAGCTTTATTAGCTTTACGCTAACTCAAGCTGAAGCTTCAGTAGATTTTAGCTGAATGTTTCTGTGGTTCTGATTATTCCCTAAAAATGACGATGAACTTCTGAAATAATAATAATCATAATAATAATTAAATCAGTCATGAATCTGCTGCTAATGCTAACTAGCAGTAGGCTAGTTGGGAAGCTAAAGGTATTTTTAGTTGCTTTAATC
>NW_013953238.1:17977-19169 GCF_001266775.1 Austrofundulus limnaeus
CCAAAGGTTCTGAGTTCAAATCCCACAACCAGCATCCTCAGGTTTAAAGCTTTTTAAATTGAACTCCTGCAGATCATTGATGCACCAACAGCCATGGTACTAACCCACTGGACTACCTGCCAGCTCTCATGTAGAGCTTTAACTAACCTAAGTTTAGTCATTTACCTGAGTGGAAGAGAAGAAATGTTTAAAAACTGTTACCAGACTTGGTGGGATTTGAACTCCTGATCTTCTGCACCAAAGTCCAGTGACTTCACCACCAGACTAACTCCCAACTCTCATGTTGAGTTGGAACTTACACAAGTCTGAACAACTGGAGCAAAATTGAAGAAATTCATTAGATAAAAGTGCAGTTACCTATATGTTGGACACAGGCGCTCCCATCCATCCAAATGAGTGCAGCTGAAAGATCTGACTGTCAAACAGGAAGTGGAAGAATTCAAAGAAAATGTTTTAGAGCAGAAAGCTAAGTCAAAAACACTCAGTTCACYTAAACTACTACGGCTACAGTGTCATACTTTTTTTTTTGTGAAGATTTTTAGCCTTTTTACTATTGGAAATGTTGCAGGTTGTAATCTACCAAAAATGTTCGTAAAAAACTTGATTCTGTTTGGAAAAGATGTAAATCAACTCCTGCTTATTCTTTAAGTTTGTTTTTTTTTTGACACAACTCAAAAAGAAGATAAAGAAGAATCATCAGAGCAGAGCTACACACAGAGTTATAATAGTTTTGGGTTTGTTTCATTATAGTTTAGTTTTATTTCGTTTTGACTTTTGGTTTGTCCGATTTAGTTAGTTTTAATTAGTTAGTGTTCAGTTTTAGTTTTTATTAGTTTTAGTAGTCRTTTTAGTTTAGTTATACTTTGTTTATTTTTAGTTGCAGAATTCAAAAAGGTCAAAGTATTCTATTGTGATAAATTAATTAGATAATGAATACTCGACAGAAGATGCCATTTAAAGAAAAATGTTTTCAATTACTGTTGAATAAACAATTGTTCATGACAGTCAACAGGATAACATCCTAAAGTGCAAAATGTATGTACAGTGGGGAAAATAAGTATTTAGTCAGTCACCAATTGTGCAAGTTCTCCCACTTAAAAAGATGAGAGAGGCCTGTAATTGACATCATAGGTAGACGAGAGACAAAATGTGAAAAAAAATTTGAGAAAATCATTTTGTCTGACTTTTAAAG
>NW_013953238.1:20514-22790 GCF_001266775.1 Austrofundulus limnaeus
CTTTAAAAGTCAGACAAAATGATTTTCTCAAATTTTTTTTCACATTTTGTCTCTCGTCTACCTGTGATGTCAATTACAGGCCTCTCTCATCTTTTTAAGTGGGAGAACTTGCACAATTGGTGACTGACTAAATACTTATTTTCCCCACTGTACCTAACACTGCTGCTGAAAATAGTCTTATTGACTTTTGACTATTGACACACATATACTTAATATTAGCTAGTATAGCACTTTGCAATTTAATGTAAACTTAATCTCAATCTGAGAAAAACAAACTCAAAAACCCAATGAACTACATGGGTTTGATTGCCGTTTACTAAAATTATTAACTCAAAAACAAAGTTTAATGTGCAATACTACCTCTCTCTGTTTAAGTCTGGCCTGAAGATATCTTTTCAAATTAGCCTACAACTGTTAACTTTGATTTTCAATATATGATTGTTTAGTTCAATCTATCTACATTATTGTATTTTATTATAGGACTGTTCTGTACTACTCATTTCTATGTTTCTCCTGCGCTACCCTATCATTGTATAGTTCTTTCTTTTCTATTGTACCATGTCCTGAAAGGTGTTTTATTGTTATTATTAGTAGTAGAAGTAAACACTGTACAACGCAGCATTGTAAATTAGCATCAGAACAGGAACAAAGAGATTTGTGCAACCACGTCTTGTTGATTTAGAGGAAAACACGCTGTTTCTCAGTCCAGAMGACGACGGTCCACACAGAGAGGAGATGTGCTCCACAAAGGCTTGTGAGGCAGGAGCACTAAGAAGATCCAGTGCAACAGGGACAASTTTTGTTGTGTTTGACTTCTTCGTTTGGTTTAACCGGCTGTCGGTCTCATCAGGCTGGTTTGTGGCGGGACCACTAACCTCCACACGGGAGGCAAGGAAGCAGACCTTCTGGACGGCTGTAGGAGTGGAGTCTGCAACATCCTGAGTGACGATGACATCATGTGGAGCACTATCTGGGTTCTGAGCTGAAGACTGTGCTGCCCTGCTCAGTGGCGTCATGTCAGGTGTTTGAAGAACCAGTTGGATCCAAAAGGCAGGCGGCTGCAGGTGCAGCATCCAACGTTTTGCTGCCATCCTTAGCCCTGATTCTCCAGTTGGATGCTGCACCGCGGTGCAGCATCCAACTGGAGAATCAGGGCTAAGGATGGCAGCAAAACGTTCTTGATCTAACTGCTTCACAGCACCTGTAGTCATCAGAAGGTTGCACGTGAAGCTGCTCTGGATCAACGGCACAAGGATCAAGAAGCTTGACGAGTTTTTTCAGCTCGATCACKTGTGAGAAGAGTGTCCATGCCTAACTCTTGGTTCAGTTCTTACCTCCAGTAGTCTTCTCAGCGTCTCATGTGCTACAGTCTCAGTTTTATTATTGCTTCATTAAGCCACTGACGACTTCCTCACAGCATGCACCAGCTTCCTAACTCCTGACATGAGCAGATCAGCTCTGCGGTGTTTCATCGCATCTTTTAGTCTGAGCTGAAGTCTGTGGGCTCGCTCCGTCATCTGACAGGTCAAATACTACGTAAAGTACAAAGAGAGGAAACACAAACATTATTATTACCAAGTAAAACTCATACTGCATACTGTTTAATGATTGCAGCTCATCTGTTTTCACTAAAAACCTTAAATTGTCTCTAGAGCTGCAGCTAACGATTATTTTAGTGACTGATCATTCTGATTATCTGATTTAAAAAATGACAGATTTTTCATTAAGTTTTTATACAGTTTTAGAAATACATTGAAAGATGCAAATAGATTCCTTAATAAAATTAAAAATAAACACTTATTGCCTAAAATACAACAACAGAATTCCTTCAGTGAAGTTAAATGTTGATCGTTTTTAGCAAAGGATGCATCTGCAGCACTGATGGCATTAACAGAAGAAATTATAGACAATATGGATAAAAAGAAATTTGCAATTGGTGAATTTTTGGATCTCAAAAAAGCTTTTGATGCCATTAATCATGACATGTTATTAAAAAAACTGGAAAGGTATGGAGTTAGAGGGGTGGCATTAAACTGGCTCAGGAGCTACATTGGAGAAAGGAAACTATTTGTAGAATTAGATGATCAGAAATCATCAGAAATTACTAAACATAACTTGTGGAGTTCCGCAGGGATCAGTTTTGGGACCCAAATTATTCAATTTGTATATAAAATGACATAGTCAAAATATCAAACCTTATAAAATACATTATATTTGTATATAATAATATTTTATATTATATTATTATTTGCAGACGATACAAGTATCTTCTGTAC
>NW_013953238.1:28545-30247 GCF_001266775.1 Austrofundulus limnaeus
TCACAGGTTTGGTGTTGAAACAAATAATTGTTTTTTGTGATAAAACTGAAACAACAGAACATTTATTCTTTCAGTGCATGTATGTTGATATGGTCTGATATGTTTGACTGGTTATTTCCCACAGTTCCCAGTCTCCAAATGTTCTCTGAAAACAATCTAATTTATGGACTTATTATGGACAATAACAACAGAGACTTTCTCATCAACACTGTTATCATTCTGGGGACATTTTTCATCCATAAAGCTAAATATCTTCAGGTTAAACCAAATTTCTATCATTTTCACAATGACTTTACTTTGTACTGATTCTCTTAAAGTGATGCAAACTAAACATGCCCACAGTCTGAGCTCTTTAATTATATGATTTAACATCTAAACCCTGGACTTTTTTAAACTTCTTATCTTTATTTACACCCATCCTTTTCTCTTATATGCAAGTTTGTTTGAAACACGCCTTATTGTTTGTACATTATTATTATTTTGTGTTCTTTGTTGTTTAATAAAAAACCTTACAGGTGGCTAACAACTGTTAGCATGAATGTTGTGTAGCTAACTCACCTCCAAAGACTGGAGTCCGTAGAGAAAACTTCAGCACCGCTCGGACTTGGAGGATTTAACAACTTGTTGGATTTTCTGAGGACATTTTAATCACATTTCTCTGCATCATATTTTTGCTCTCACGGTTTCAGGACTTAGCTCATCTGAAACGGAAGCGACATCAGGAAGCGAAGCCTCGGAGGACGTGAGGTGAGGAAACAGCGCGCCCTCTGCTGGCCGAGACACGAAACTACAACAACAACAATAAAAAATCTGTGGTTTCAGCCTTAATTCAGTTCTATTTAATTTTCAGTATTTATCWAAACAGACAGCTTAATAAATCCACTGTATGAGTTTATGTAAATGTTTTGTTTTTTTGAACATTTATTAAATATTACTTTTTGTTGTTGATATACAGAAAAACACTGTCGTCCTTTTTCATGTGGCACAAAAACGTGCAAAAAAAACCTAAAAAAAAAAACCATTGTGATGGAATATGGCATTGTTATCATTAACTCACAGGATCATAATAAAACCCAGGAAGGCGGGGCTTAGTTCGTAATAAATGACAGTTTATTATAAAGATTACAATCTGTTAAAAGAGCTCATCAGTTGTCATCGAGCGCTCTCCACTTTATAGAAAAGAGAAAACTACAGGTAAACACACACCACTCAGTCCAGAAACCACAAACATACTGTAAAAAGAGGAAGCTAGTGAGGAAGAGGAGGGCAACCATTAATCATAACTGGGAGGAGGAAGGTTTCAGGTCAGTCAACAGGAAGCTGACGGACAGTTTTCACTCATCGTTCAGTCTTTGTTCCCGTTTAATTCGATAATTTATCTCCAGATGTCAGATTAGAGTCGATGATTTAATGTTACACATTTTTGAGTAAAAATTTACCCTAAAAAAAATCAACTAAAATCTACGTAACTTGACTCTGCAGCGCCTCCTGGTGCTCACGAGGATCTACGATTTCTTCAAACAGCTTTAAAAAACTTTACTGTTTCTAATGTTTTATAACAGGTTAAACTTTATAAAACTTTACTGTTTCTAATGTTTTATAACAGGTTAAACTTTATAAAACTTTACTGTTTTCTAATGTTTTATAACAGGTTAAACTTTATAAAACTTTACTGTTTCTAATGTTTTATAACAGGTTAAAC
>NW_013953238.1:30342-36602 GCF_001266775.1 Austrofundulus limnaeus
GCGTAATAAGTTTAGGTTTTATGTACAAGGCTGCACTTTTCAACAAACTGAAAGATAGATGCATTAAATTATACAAAAAATAAAGTTTATCTCAGGGTTAAACTTTATAAAACTTTACTGTTCTCTAATGTTTTATAACAGGTTAAACTTTATAAAACTTTACTGTTCTCTAATGTTTTATAACAGGACAAACTTTAGCGGTATACTTTGAAGGAAAAGCGTAATAAGTTTAGGTTTTATGTACAAGGCTGCACTTTTCAACAAACTKAAAGATAGATGCATTAAATTATACAAAAAATAAAGTTTATCTCAGATTTAAACTTTAATAAATGTTACTTTCTGACTGCAGAGAAGATTGTAAGTTTTAGTTTGATTATAACGATAGTAATGAAAAAAATTACTTGTTTATGATAAAATTTATTGTCTCCGTGTTTAAATAATTTGTTTTTGGATCTTTGAGGAATAAATTAACAAAACGTGTCGTTTAAATTTTCTAATAAATCAACGGTGCAGAGTGGAGAAGTGGCGCCACCTACTGTTGCTCTTCTTCGTTTACCGAGCTAACGAGCTAGCAARCTAACAAGCTATCAAGCTAACAATCTAGCTAGCTAAGAAGGTAGCAAGATAAGCTAACGAGTTAACAACCTAGTGAGCTAACAAACTAGCAAGCGAACATGTTTTTTGCACTTAATGTTTGGTTTGTGTTCAGAYTTAGACGCACATCAGGAACTATTTTTCTCCATGGAGGAACACGACCCAGGTGTGTCTCCGCTGAGACCTGATCTGGTTTCTGATTGGCTGGCAGGTCTCAGATTAGAAGCCATGTTTTTCAGATAGATTCAGATAATTTAATATAATATTATAAAGATATAAAATATTATAAAGTCGTAACAAGAAGCTTAATGTATTTAATAAAGGTTGGTTTATGGCTGTGTYGTTGTAATAAAGACCTTCAGGCGTTAATCCAGATTAAAAATTGGTAAAACTGGAGGATTTAAACTTTTGAACCAGCCCTTTAATTAGTGATAATTTATAAACGAAGTGATTTCCACCATCAGCTGATGGAACAAGAGCTTAATGTGTCTAAMTGCTATAAAACACCACAGCTACACTAATCTATGATAATCTACAGGATTATAATCTGACACATTTACATTCTGGATCTGAGGGCAGGTCCTGTAGAAAACCTCAGCTCTGTACAACTTTGGGATGTGATTGTAGCTCGGCAGGAGTTCAGCCTCTTTCACCAAACACTGGGAWGGGGAGGGGGCGGGGCTTCAGGTTAACCCGCTGCTGTCACGTGTCTGAGGTGGTAACAGCACCGCCGGGGGGGGCGGGACCAGAGGCAGCCGAGGGGCCGGCTCGTCCTCGGGTCGCAGAAATGTTTTGTGAAAGAGGCTCGTTTCGGTCATCATGGCAACAGGCACTGGAAGATTTGTTGTGCTTCGGAGGCGGGATCGACGGGGGCGAATTAAAACCTAAATAAAAAGTTTTAAAAAAGGAGAAACAGAGATTAAACTCTGGATTTATTTAATCTCCTTGGACCTGGACCCGGTTCTGGACTGTTCTGGATCCAGCAGCTGGTGTTTCCTCAAACTGAAAGACGGAGAGAAAAAACTTTAATTCAGATCAGATAAGTATAAAATATAAACTTTAACAGGATCAGGAAAAGATCTAATRAATTTAGCTTTAATAAAACTTTTCCTCTGAAAGTCTGGAAGCTGTTGTTCAAACTTTAAAATAAGAAGCGAGTTTATTTTAACGCTTCTGTTAAAAGTTTGAATTAAAGTGTCTGTGACATGATTAYCCTTCAAATACAAAAAGTCAAAGAAAACTGCTTTATTCTTAAGAAAATTGGCGTTGTACACGATTCTTCTTTAAATTTGGCTCAGCTGAAGTGAAACAGGAAGTGACATCAAAGGGGAACTCTTTAATAAAACAAACTCTTCGGTTATTGTTTATTAAATCAATATTATTTAAACTTTAACTCTTTGATCGAAACTCAAAATAATGTAAAGAAACAGATTCTTCTCTAGTCTGTTAGCTGTTGTAGCATCGCTCTGTTTACATGCAGACATTCCCCTGTGACATCACTTCCTGTTTCTTCACACGCCAATGTCTCAACAACCGTTCATCTCAGTGACGTGAAATTTGTTTTGCAATATTTTATCGATGATCTCTTTCCAAAAATGCATTTATGTTTATTACTAAAATYTGATGTCACAGACCCTTTAAAGATTGTAGCTGATGCAGAACTGTTTATATAAATACTTTTTAATTTAATTACAGCTGAGAAAATACATCTGATCTGAACTGTTTTAGTAAAAATGCACWGATTATCCAGCTGTTTTTGTTTGTTTGTTGTGCTTCACGGCTCGTTTTATAAAAACTTCAGATCTGGTAGCTCTGGAGAAAGCTCCATTTATGGCGGGAAGAAGATCCCTTATATGGCAGGGAGGAAACTCCATATATGGCGTGTTGGGGGCGGGGCGTCAGGGCTGTGTTTCAGGGTGACGAGTTGATGGGCGGGGAGGAAGAGGAGGAGGAGGAGGAAGGTCTGTACAGATGGCTTTGAGCAGGTAGCACCATGTACAGTAAGCCCTCGATAAGCAGGTTAGAAACCGGATCCCTGAAACTCACGACACGTCAACACCGAGTCACACTCATCGACAAGTCATCATGAATTCACCTGGAAATTCAACTCATTGTCAAATCATAACTACACCTGTTTCCAGACTAACACCACTGGAAGTCACCACCACGTTATTATTACTGATTGATTCTAAATGTTTCCCGTAACGAATGAATTAACGTCAGAATTAAACACAAAAGATTCAGGAGTTAGAGTTTAAAAAAGTCCCAGAAACTCACAGACCTCTTCACGGATCAGCTCGTTGATCAGCGCCTCGACCCGGGCCAGAACCTGTAACTTCAAACTTTATCTGTATTTAGAAAAAAAACACATTTCTGATCAGGCTCCGCCCACCAATCGTCCACGCTGCTCACATTTAAGGATTTAAAAGCTAAAAACAAACATTTAAAACAGTTTAAACTGTTTATATTTTCTTCTTTTTTAGACTGAAATTATTAAAATAATAAATCCTAAGAATAAAGTTGATTTTAGTTGCATCTAATGTGTAAAAGTTATTTTTAAGGTTTGAGAGATTACTGTTTTTTATTCAGTACAGTATTCAAATATCTATAGTAATTATTTACTCAATACTTTTTGAGCCAATTTTAAATGTAAATGAACTATTTTATTGGTTGAAAACGAAGATTTGTTTAAAACGGATTATTTTTTGTGTGTTTCGTTCTGAAACAGTGAAGGAGGGGGCGGAGCCAGGCAGAAGTGGGCGGAGCCAGACAGAAGTGGGCGGAGCCAGCGGTGGCACTGATCAAAGAGCTGATCCGTGGATGGAAAGTTCTAATAATTCAATCACAGCTAAGATGTTCTAAGAGGCCTAGCTTCTGAGCACAGGTCGGGGGGCGGGGTCAAGTGGAAGTGTCCAGCAGCTGTCGGAGGGCGCGCTCGATGTTGATGCGGTGTCCCAGCCGGGACACGCCCAGCTCCATGAAGTCGTCCTTGGTGAGGGAGGGCAGGTGGGAGCCTTCGATCTCGTGCTCCTGGAAGCGCTGGCGGTGCTCGGCCAGGCCCAGGCTCTCCAGCCAGTCGCCCACGTCGTATTTATTCCACAGGCCCAGGGGCCGCTGCCTCCAGGGCCGCAGGGCCAGCAGGGGCCCGCTGAGCACCGGGGAGGGGCAGGGCGAGGCGTGGGGCGAGGGCGAGGGGGACCGSGACCGGGTCCGGGCGCTGGCGCTCCTCATGACGAAACGCACCTCCTTGGGTTCTGACGGGAGGCTCAGGCTGGACGACTTCAGGATGGTCAGACCTCGACCAGAGCTCAGGTCCGGGCGCTCGGGGCCCGCGGCGGGGGAGGGGGGGAGCCCCATGGACCTGTCGGAGGGGGAGGGGGAAGGGGAGGGGCTCCGGCGGGTGACGGGGTAGCGACTTCCTGGTCGGACCGTGTAGCTGGATCCGTATCCTCTCTGAGAGATGGTGTGGAGTTCCCCCAGGCTGGAGAACAACCTGCAGGACCAAGAGACACGTTAGGACCAGGATATGGACCAGGACAAGGTCCAGGACCAGGAGCACCAGGACATGGACTAGGACGTGGTCCAAGACATTGACAGGACATGGGCATGGACCAGGACAAAGAGACATGTTACAGGACCAGGACATGGACTAGGACATGGTCCAAGACATTGACCAGGACATGGGCATGGACCAGGACATTGACCAGGACCAGGAGGACCGGGACATGGACCAGTTCAAATGAATCGTCACCTCTGACCTGAACCTGGAGTCAGACTGCAGCTTCCATGTCCAACATGTCTCTGTCCAACATGTCTGTCCAACATGTCTCTGTCCAACATGTCTCTGTCCAACATGTCTGTCCAACATGTCTCTGTCCAACATGTCTCTGTCCAACATGTCTGTCCAACATGTCTTTGTCCAACATGTCTCTGTCCAACATGTCTGTCCAACATGCCTCTGTCCAACATGTCTCTGTCCAACATGACTCTGTCCAATATGTCTGTCCAACATGTCTCTGTCCAACATGACTCTGTCCAATATGACTCTGTCAAATACGTCTGTCCAACATGTCTCTGTCCAACATGACTCTGTCCAACACGTCTTTGTCCAACATGTCTTTGTCCAACATGTCTCTATCCCAACATGTCTGTCCAACATGTCCCTGTCCAACATGTCTGTCCAACATGTCCCTGTCCAACATGACTGTCCAACATGTCTGTCCAACATGTCTGTCCAACATGACTGTCCAACATGACTGTCCAACATGTCTGTCCAACATGTCCCTGTCCAACATGTCTGTCCAACATGACTGTCCAACATGACTGTCCAACTTGTCTGTCCAACATGTCTGTCCAACATGACTGTCCAACATGACTGTCCAACATGACTGTCCAACATGACTGTCCAACATGTCTGTCCAACATGACTGTCCAACATGACTGTCCAACATGACTGTCCAACTTGTCTGTCCAACATGTCCCTGTCCAACATGTCTGTCCAACATGTCTGTCCACCATGTCTGTCCAACATGACTGTCCAACATGTCCCTGTCCAAGATGTCTGTCCAACATGTCCTCAGGTTCTGTTGCTGCTCTAAAACCGTCTCTTGTTACCATAGTAACACTGACCCTGTAGAATCCACGCTGTTTGTCGATCATTCAGCGAGCGACAGAAAACGAACGTAAACCACATGTCTGACGCCACAKTTCTGCTAATTCACTGATAGCGGAGCTAGCTTCTTAACGGATTAGCTTTTATGCTAACTTTGGAAACTGTTTCCACTAAAAGCTCTATTTTTATATCATTTGTCCTGAAATAAATAAAAACTGTCTCCTCTTACAAACAGTGCTGGATGTGTGTTAGCATGTAGCATCTTTAGCAGCTGAACTACAAACTAAGAGCATCAAAAATAAGTTTAACATTATTTAAATAAATTAAAAAACTGAGTGTGTGTAAAATATGTTAATGTTTTTACTATTTACTCTTTGTCTTTTTATAAAAATACAAACTCAATTAAAGACATGCTTTTATTCTGAAAGTATAATTTAGACAGAGCTAAACTCTTGCTAATCATCCTAGCGGTTAGCGTTAGCTTCTTCTAAAATAACGTTTTAATTTGTGGTTCTGGTTTTAGCACCTGTTCTTCCTGTCAGCTGATGATAACGCGCTAACATGACAGTACCTGGCTCCTCCCACAGGTGACCTCCGGCCTGGGTCCAGGGGACTTGGCTCCTCCCCCAGTGAGTGGCTGTCTTTGTTCAGCAGCTGCAGTCGGTTCGCCAGGTCGAGTCCGGACCCGGCCCGGCCGCTCAGCTCCAGCGCGGACGCCGAGCGGCTCGTCAGGTCCACGGCCGACCCGGACACCTGTCCTCCCAGCGCCGCGGGACGCCCGTCCTCCGGGCTCACGCCYCGCCGCTCCTCGTCCCCGCCCCCCCACAGCTTGGACCTCCTCTGGAACAGGTAGCGAGGCTGCCGGTTGCTGGTGGGGGAGGAGCAGAGCGGGGAGGAGGGGGAGGAGGAGGAGGACGCAGCGGAGGGGAGGAGCTCGCTGTCCGATGACTGCTTCAGTAACGGGTCCCGGAGCGTCGAGCGGCCCCGGCCAATCGGAGACCGGAGGCGTGGCTTCAGGGCGGAGGGCGAGGTGACGGCGGAGGAGGGGGAAGGG
>NW_013953238.1:36705-38565 GCF_001266775.1 Austrofundulus limnaeus
GGGGGGGAGGGAACTAGGGGACAGGGAGCTGTCGTGGAGACGCTCGTCCCCTCCGTCCTCCTCGTCCCCACGTCGTCCCAGAGACTCAGGACCGCTCTCTCCTCCCCCCTCCCCTCCTCGCCGCGGCATCAAGGCCAGAGAAGACGGGGGAGGAAGTGCAGGGGGGCTGGCGAAGGCAGGGGGAGGAGTCACCAGACCGATCCTGCGAAGCTCCTCCCTGGTTTCCTCATCGCTGGACGACAGCAGGGCAGGTGGGAGGGTCACAGTGTAAGCCCCGCCCTCCTCCTCTGAGCTGCCCACTGTAAGGCTTCGTCGTCTGTCGATCAGCGCAGGGTGGGTCTCGTTGGCTAGCGCTGGCAGGGGGGAGGGTCTCCACCGTTCGGGGGAGGGGGCAGCAGGTGACGTGACTCCGCCCTCAGTCTCGGGCCGCTCCACCTGCCCGTCGGGGAACAGCGGYGGCGTGATGCGTTTGTGTCTCAGCTCGGGGCTGGTCTGAGGGGTCGTGTGTTTGGTCCGCTGCTCCGGGCTGGTCTGAGGCGAGGTGCGCTTGGACCGCGGCTCGGGGCTGCTCTGAGGGGTGGTGTAAGGGGTGCGCTTGTGCCTGGACTCTGGACTGGCGGCCGGGGTGGGAACAGGCGTGGTGGAGGCAGAGGTGTGTTTAGTTCGAGGTTCGGGGCTCGGCGTTCGAGCCGTGAGCGCTCGTTCTCGTGCGGCGAGGGCCAAGGCGAGTGGAGACGACGGGTCTGAGGACAGAAAACAAACACGTCTCAGTTTTTGTTAAAATTTTGTTCTTCTGGAGTTCCTCAGGGCCGTGTTATCGGTCCCATTTTTAACATGTTTTATCCTCTTGAGCCAAAACAGCATTTCMCGTTTTYTATTTCTTTTAACTTCTRTTACCTTAAGATCTGTCAGTGGAACCTGGACATGTTTGGCATCAATATAAAGCTAAGWRTCTTGGMTAAAAGCTCATGCAAACTATTTTTACATTCACCAAACGCAGTTCAAACGACAAGCAGTTGAATCAGAAAGTACACAAACTGTACAAAATGGGATTGTTGCAAATCTGTAAATATATTACAACAAACCTGTCAGTGAAAWTTTTTGACATTTGTTTTAAAAGCAAGTCAAAATAGATACCTAAATATGTAATAAAGTGTGTGTGAATATGGTCCAACTGAAGTTAAATATCATTTCTCACTATTTTATATAATATATATGGTGACAACTAAATGTTTGGACAGTTTTTCAAAAGAACAAACATTCTGTAAAAAGTCTTCTAAGGCAGGTAAGAAAAAATAAATAACTTTTAGATGTTAAAAGTTCAGATGTCTTAACATTTATTAATGGAACCTACATGGTCTGTCCTGTGCAGAATGATAAAACATTAAATTATTTCTTTACTAAAACCTCTAACTTTGCTCCAGTTCATTTTAGCAGCATGAATCTTTGCACAGGTGATGTCCACAAGTGGATTTATGGTTTTCAAGAGTTTTTAGTTTGATTCATTATGGTTTTAAATGGGTTTTATACTGTCTAATAAAAAAATATTCTAAGTGGAGGGGAAAAAATGTAAAAATAATTATGTTCCATCCTCCATATCTCTAAAACCACAACAGCTGTTTCAATACTGACACTTAATTTCCCCAAGTGTTAGCTTTATTTTGATACCAAGATTATTTAAGTAGAGTTTGTAAATGCTGAGATACACTAAGTTACATCTCATCATGGGATTTAGAATTTTTTTTTAAGAAAACCACTTGAGGTTAATGTTCTTTTGAAACATAAAGGACAGGAAGTGATGAAAAGTTTGATTAACAGGAAGAAGTGTGTGTGTGTGTGTGTGTGTGTGTGTGTGTGTGT
>NW_013953238.1:41741-42962 GCF_001266775.1 Austrofundulus limnaeus
GAGCGTTGACAGAGAGGAGAAGGTAGAAATGACTCAGCCTGGAACTGAAAATATGGATGGAGGACAACAGGTTAACTGAAAAATTATAAAAACCAAACAGCCTACAGTGTTTTTACAGTTTTTATTTTATAGTTAAAACTAATGTTTATCAGATAAAATCTAATGTTACAACTAATCCTGGATTCCTTTAACTAACAACCTCCCAGGGGTCAAAGGTCAGGGTTAGTTGAGGAGGTTCATGAGGAATCAGCAGGTTTTAGATGCTTTTGTTGATTTGTTMATAAAAACGTGACGTTTATCAGGAACGTTTTTAACTGAGATCCTAAAACTGTTTAATTATTTCTGTGAAATGTTTTTGTTTTTAATGTTTGGACGTATGTTTCCAGTCGGTTCTCTTACGTTAATCTCCGCCTGTGTGATGCGTCGGCTCGTTGGTCTCTGTTTGACCGTCGCCGCTCTGAAGTCGTCTGAGGGGCGGGCCCTCAGGACCACTTCCTGTTGGCCTCCAGCCAACATCTCATCCAGTTTCTCTGGAGAGGAAACAGAAAACAGGATGAACAAACAAAAACAAAACAGGTTTAATATCTTACTGTTTGGAGTTTATTCTGACTGGAGTAAYGAGCTAAAGGCTAGTCAGACCCAGTGAATCCTGTGAACAGAGGGTCTAATTTTCACATGAACAGATAAAAATGTCATTTAAATGAGAAGCTAGCTCGTTGATCTCGTCAAAAACAAACTGAGGCTAAAAAGCTCCAACAGGTAAGATATTAACTACTCATAAAGTCATTTAAACATTTTTTAAATGTTTAAACTTCAGCTCAGGATGCAGAATATTGTTTTTKATTTATTTATTCGATCATCAAGTCGTGTCTGCAGTGGCAACCAGACTTTTATTTTGAAATTTATTTACTGGTTGATGTAATATTGTGCATCCTTCACAATAAGAGCATGTCCACCTGAAGCTTATTTTTTAATTCATCCATCAGCTCACTTCCTGTTTTCCCACTTTAAAACAGGAAGTTAAATGAGCCTCAGGTGGAAACAGGCTTCATGCCAACAGAACCAGAACCAGAACCACAGTGGATCTGCTCGACTCACCGTAGCGCCTCCTCCTGGCTGCAGGCGGAACAGAAACAGGAAACATCAAACAGATGTTTGACTCGAAAGCGTGTGTGTGTGTGTGTGTGTGTGTGTGTGTGTGTGTGTGTGTGTGTGTGTGTG
>NW_013953238.1:43747-46366 GCF_001266775.1 Austrofundulus limnaeus
GGTCATTTCTGTCCATGCAGCTGTGACGATGAGGAGGACCTGGATGAAGAACAGACCTTTAGCTCCTCTGAGGACGAAGCCGAAGCCTTCGCTCTCCCTCTTCTGCAGCATGGCGGTCTTCTCCTCAATCACGTAGTCGCTGAAACACAAAYAYAACGTTTTATTAAACATCAACTCCTCTCCTCTGAAAACCCTTCAGGCCTGAAGGGGTTAAAAGGTCCCTATAACTCTATAAAACTTTATTGACTGRGTTATTGTAGATGCTGATGGCTGTGGCAGGAAMGACCTTCTGTAGTGGTCTGTATTACAACAAAATTAGCCGTTAGCTCTTCCATCCAATCAGAATTCAGCTTTATGCATCCAAACCAGAAGGATGAGCTAATGGCTAGTCTGAATCACTTTAATCTTTTACATGAAAGGACCTTATTAGCAGCAGGTAGTTCGTCCTTCATTTATATTTGCTATTAGTGACTTCTGAAAGACATTGCAGCAAGGAGCTAATGCTAACACTGAGCTAATGATAACATGGAGCTAATGCTAATGTGGAGTTAGCATTAATGTTAATGTGTATAAAGTTTTCTTTCTTAACATAAAGAAATATTTCTTTATATAAACTTTACAGAWGATGGACTGAAGGGGAAACATTTTGACCCAGAAGTCTCCAGAACCTTCTGTCCTCCATGTTTCTCTGAAACAGCAGAGAAACATTTAGAACCTGCAGAACCCACTTGGACCGTGTTGAACTGAAGAACCCTGACCCGTCCTTATGAAGCTCTGTTCTTGGTTCTGGTTCTGGTCCATTAGCTCTCAGGTGTAGTGAGGGGGACTCACCTGTAGGAGGTGTAGTTGTCATACGATCCGACGGTGTAATGTCTGAAGAGTCTCTTGGTTCTGTCCTCCCTCGTCTCTGAAACACACACACCACATGTTGACGTGTGTGTGTGTGTGTGTGTGTGTGTGTGTGTGTGTGTGTGTGTGTGTGTGTGTGTGTGTGTGTGTGTGTGGTACTGCAGTGTTTACCGAGTCGCGGGTCGTACTGTCTCATCTGGACCTCCTCCACACAGTCAGCAGGAAACCAGCCGGTTCTGCCTTTAACGCTGCCCTCCCAGAACCCCCCCTCACCGATGGACAGAACTGCAGAGACAGACCGGGTCAGAACCAGCGCCACAGACTGGACCCAGCTTTAGCCCCGCCCCCTCACCTTTGACCCTCTCTCCACGGTGCAGCTGRATCTCTCCGGCCCCCTGGGGGGCGTGGGACCGGGTGGCGATGAAGGTCCGTCCCGGCACGGCRCTGTACAGCCTCCTCTTCCTCATCTGCGGGGTCGGGGGAGGTGAGGAGGGGGGGCTGGACTCCACGTGGGCACCCCCACTGGGACTGCAGGACAGACCAGAACCTGGTCACACACCAGTCCTGTTCAGGAGGTTCTGACCCCACTCAGGTGGACCTACCTGAGGCGGCGTGTGTGGCGTCTCAGGGAGTGCGTGTGCGCGTCGTGGTGCGTCTCCAGGCTCTGGAGGGAGGGGCCGGGCGAGGAGGCGGGGCTCTCCAAGGCGTTGTCACTAGCCGAGCGGATGAGGGAGCGGGGCGAGGACAGCCCATTTCCTGCTGCGGTTCTGGTGGCGCCGACCCGCCGGCGCTTGGTGTAGGACGGGGTTTCTCTGAAGGGAACTGCTTGGACACAAAAAGACAGAYGGAACTTTAAAACCCTCCTTCAGCWGCCGTGTGGGTCAGGACCCAGGTCCTGGTCCTGGTTCTGGTCCTGGTTCTGRTCCTGTTCATGTATAAAAGCATCTTTATTTACAGAAAACCCTGCAGCCCAAACTGTAGAGCTTTGTTTCTGTCTACAATCAATAAACATCAGTATCTTACCTGCAGTTTTATTCTGACAGGACTGACGAGCTAACAGCTAGTCCCAAACATTTTAACACAACTCWCACACAGCAGCAGCTAGCTRTAGCACTTCCTGTGTTTGCCTAAATACCAGTGATAAAAAGATTTATAAACTGGTTTCAGTCAAAGCTGTATTCTGACTAGCCTTTAGCTCATCAGTCTGTCAGAATTAATTAATATTTCTACAACAGGTAAGATACTAACGTCTGCACAGAACCAGGACCAGGACCAGGACCAGGACCAGGACCAGGACCAGGACCGGGCTGTGATGCGTTTAAACTCACCGACATCAGACGATTTGTGGATCTTGATGATTTCAGCGAGATCGAAGTTTCCTGCGATGATCGCCACCTGTTGAAACACGACAGGTGCGTCACGTCTGAACCAATCAGAACGCAGCTCCAGAACCTGTTCAGACCTGAGGCTAGTTGTTTCTTTGTTTGTTTACCTGAAATGTAGCCTAGTTGTTTGTTTATGTGAAAGGCAGTCTAGTTGTTTGTTTGTTGTTTGTTTACCTGAAAGGCCGTCTGATTGTTGTAGTTCTTGATGTCCTTGTTTACTCCTCTGAACAGCAGAACTCGGGCGCAGCTGTCCTAAAGAACCAACAACAACATTTAATAAACACAAACACAGGTGGTGTGTTGTTGGTGTGTTGTTGGTGTGTTGTTGGTGTGTTGTTGTGTTGTTGCCGTGTTGTTGGTGTGTTGTTGGCGTGTTGTTGGTGTG
>NW_013953238.1:47431-56883 GCF_001266775.1 Austrofundulus limnaeus
TGTTGTTGGTGTGCTGTTGGTGTGTTGTTGGTGTGCTGTTGGTGTGTTGTTGGTGTGTTGTCGGTGTGCTGTTGGTGTGTTGTTGGCGTGTTTTTGGTGTGTTGTTGGCGTGTTGTTGGTGTGCTGTTGGTGTGTTGTTGGTGTGGTTTTGGCGTGTCACTGGTGTGTTGTTGGTGTGTTGTTGGTATGTCATTGCGTGTTATTGGCGTGTTGTTGGTGTGTTGCTGGTGTGGTTTTGGCATGTCACTGGTGTGCTGTTGGTGTGTTGTTGGCGTGTTGTTGGTGTGTCATTGCGTTATTGGCGTGTTGTTGGTGTGTTGCTGGTGTGGTTTTGGCATGTCACTGGTGTGCTGTTGGTGTGTTGTTGGCGTGTTGTTGGTGTGCTGTTGGTGTGTTGTTGGTGTGCTGTTGGTGTGTTGTTGGTGTGTTGTTGGCATGTTGTTGGTGTGTCATTGCGTGTTATTGGCGTGTTGTTGGTGTGTTGTTGGTGTGGTTTTGGCGTGTCACTGGTGTGTTGTTGGCGTGTTGGTGGTGTGTTGTTGGCGTGTTGTTGGCATGTTGTTGGTGTGGTTTTGGCGTGTCACTGGTGTGTTGTTGGCGTGTCGGTGGTGTGTTGTTGGTGTGTTGTTGGCGTGTTGTTGGCATGTTGTTGGTGTGGTTTTGGTGTATCGTTGGTGTGTTGTTGGTGTGTTGTTGGCATGTTGTTGGCGTGTCACTGGTGTGTCGTTGGTGTGTTATTGGTGTGTTGTTGGCGTGTTGTTGGTGTGGTTTTGGCGTGTCACTGGTGTGTTGTTAGCATGTTGTTGGCGTGTCACTGGCGTGTCGTCAGTGTGTTACCTGGTTGTACAGGGCACACAGGTGCAGCGCGGTGTTTCCTGAGGCATTCTGGGAACTCATGTCGGCGCCGTAGAACAGCAGGTGCTCCAAGTGCTGCACGTTGCCATAGCGACATGCCTGAACTCGCACAAAAACACACCCACACACCAGAATCAGAAGCCAGACTCATCAACAGAGTATGTGTGTGTGAGTGTGTGTGTGAGAGCGTGTGTCACCTGGTGGATTTCCTGCCACCCGTTCTCGTCAGTGATCCCTGTAACCATGGCAACAACAACTCTTTCAGCTTTAAGTGATTTTTAACAAAAACCAGAAACAAATTAACAACACACACACACACACACACACACACACACACACGCACGCACACACACACACGCACACACACACGTACCGATGGTGGCGTGGTCCTGCAGCAGCAGCTCGCAGCAGTACGGGGCTCCGCCCACCATGGCAGAGTGGTAGAGGGGGGTCAGACCCCGGCTGTCCTTGTAGTCTGGAGACGCTCCGAGGTCCAGCAGAGTCTGGGGACCAGAACACGGGTCAGAACCAGAACCGGTTCACAGCCTGTCGGGTCTGGGAGGTACTCTCACCGTTAGCGAGGCGCTGTTCCTGCACAGGACGGCCCGGTGCAGAGCCGTGATCCCGTCTCTGGTCCTGAAGTCCAGGTGGGCTCCTCCGCTGCGCAGGACCTTGATAAGCTCACCGCTGTCCTCCAGCTGGACGGCCAGGGTCAGGGGACACTCTGAGGACATARAGACACGCCAACACGAGTTTTACAAATCTTTTCAAAAGCTCAACCCTGACAGGAAGTGGGCAGAGTCAGAGTTTGGACCCGCCCACAGGACAGAAGGAAGAATAACACTGAAAARTACAGAAAATAAACGTTTTCTACTTCAGTCTGAATGAATTCAGAGTTTTTGTAATCAGAGCAGCTGTTTTTATCTGCACAGCTTGTCAATCTGTAGTCTTGGCCACGCACATTATTTTGTTGTTTTCACTCAGAGCAGTTTTTATAATAATCTCATCAAACTCTCTTTGATCATGTTGGTATTTTAGGTTTGGGGTGTGTTTAACAAGCTGAAGGGCTCAGACTACTTCCTGTCTGGTTTCTGATGGWCCCGCTCACCTCCGCTGTCCGAGTCGTGGAAGTTTGGATCCAGACCTTTTTCCAACCATTTGGAAACTTTCTCCACGTTCTTCTGATGGACATGTTCCATAAATCTCTTCAGGTTGGCCTGAAGAACACAAACATTCATTTATTTCAGTTAACTGAAGTTGTTTCCTGCTTTAATGAGAACATTTAACCTGGTTAACCWGGTTAATCTGTTTAACCTGTTTGACCTGTTTTTTCTGGTTAACCGGGTTAACCTGGTTAATCTCTGTTACCCTGGCTAACCTGGTTAACTTGGTTAATCTGTTTGACCTGATTAACCTGTTTAACCTAGTTAATCTCTGTTAACCTGGCTAATCTGTTTAACCTGGTTAACCTGGTTCACCTGGTCAACCTGTTTAACCTAGTTAATCTTGATAACATTGGTTAACCTGGTTAGCCTCTGTTAACTTGTTTAACCTGGTTAATTTGTTTAACCTGATCAACACAATCAACCTGGCTAACCCATTTAATGTGGTTAACTTGGTTAACCTGTTTGACCTGATTAAACTGTTTTAACATGGTTGACCTGTTTTTCTGTTTAACCTGGTTAATCTTGTTAACCTTAGCTTACCTGGTTAATCTGCATAACCTTGGTTAACCTGGTTAGCCTGGTTAACCAGTTTGACCTGATTAACCAGTTTAACCTGGTTAATCTCTGTTAACCTGGCTAACCTGTTCAACCTGGTTAACTTTGTTAACCTGTTTGACCTGATTAACCTGTTTTTTCTGGTTAACCTGGTCAACTTGTTTAACTTGATTAGCCTGTTTAACCTGGTTAATCTTGTTAAACTTGGTTAACCTTGTTAGCCTGGTTAACGTAGTTAACTAGTTTGACCTGATTAATCTGTTTAATCTTGGTTAACTTGTCTAACCTTGTTAACTTGATTTTTCTGTTTAAACTGTTGGTTAACCTGTTGGTTAACCTGGTTAACCTGTTTTCTCTGGTTAACCTGGCTAACGTGTTTAATCTCTGATAACCTGATAATCTTGTTTAACCTGATTAACCTGTTTAATCTTGTTTAACCTGATTAATCTGTTTAATCTCGGTTAACCTGTGCAACCTTTTTAACTTGATTTTTCTTTTTAACCTGTTAGTTAACCTGTTGGTTAACCTGGCTAACATGTTTAACCTTGTTAACCTGATTAACCTGATTAATCTTGGTTAACCTGGTTAACCTGTTTAATCTTGGTTAACCTGGTTAATCTTGGTTAACCTGTGTAACCATTTTAACTTGATTTTTCTGTTTAACCTGTTGGTTAACCTGGTTAACCTTGTTAACCTGATTAACCTGATTAATCTTGGTTTACCTGGTTAACCTGTTTAATCTTGGTTAACCTGGTTAATCTTGGTTAACCTGTGTAACCTTGTTAACTTGATTTTTCAGTTTAACCTGTTAGTTAAGCTGTAGGTTAACCTGATTAACCAGTTTGACCTGATTAACCTGTTTAATCTTGGTAACCTGTCTAACCTTGTTAACTTGATTTTTCTGTTTAACTTGTTAGTTAACCTGTTGGTTAACCTGGTTAACCTCTGGTAAACATGTTACCTTGGTGTGGAGCTTGGCCAGCTGCTTGTCATCCACGTAGCTCTGGGTGTAAACTCTTCTCTTATAACGGAACTGTTCAGAAACAGAACAAACGCTGGTTGAGAGACGACTCGTCTCACAGACTTTGTAACAAGTCAGTTAAACATTTTTTCAGCACGAAGAACGAGAACGAGACAAAAACACAACAAACTTTAAGCAGCAGAGGAGACTGACGAGGAGGAGAAACTTCTCACCAAATCAAATATCAAACAGGAAATGAGCTGAAGATGAGGCTCGTTTGTCAGTTGTTGAAGAAAAACATGATTTTATTCTGCAGGTTTATGTTCTAAATTAAATTAAATTAAATGATCTTTATATCTCACACAACTTAAGCTTTGTTTTATTAGAAGTATTACAGAGAGATCTGTCTAACCCAGGACTTTTACACATCAGGACTTAAGACTGATCTGGTCTTCAGGTTCTGACTTCAGCTGACTCCACAGAACATTTATTTGTTAAACTAAAACAAAAAGTTAAACCTGTAAATCTGTTTTCCTGCTTCTTCATCAGGATCTCTTCTCATTATAGAACCTGAAGAGCCGATCAGTTACTTTATGACCTGAGACCCTTGAACTGAGGGAAGGTGGATCTGAAGGGGTCTCTGCAGTCATCAAGTGGGAGGAAGTTATGAAAAACATACGTGGTGTGTTTGACTTCACCGTACGGTGCTCTGTCCGTTTGTTTCTTTTTTTAAATCCTTCTGAGGCTCACAAATAATAAACCTGATTGAACTGTTCTTTCATTATACCCTGTTAAAAATAAGTAATTTAATTAATGCTAAATAAATCAATAAACAAATAAATAAATAAATAAACAAATAAATAAATAAATGTCAGGAAAAATATGTTTAATCCTTGGCAGAATCTACATCAAGTTGCCGAAGCTAAACTTAACATGTTTATTTCAAAATAAAATTATTTTGTTTAAAAGAGTTTGTTTAATGTAAGTAAATACATAAAAATACATAATATACTAATTCAGGGGCCTATTTGTACAAAGCCCCACCTATTAGTACAAAGTCCCACCCATTGGCACAAAGTTCCACCTATTTGTACCAAGCTCCACCTATTTGTACAAAGCCCCACCTATTAGTACAAAGCCCCACCCATTGTCACAAAGCTCCACCTATTTGTACAAAGCCCCACTTATTAGTACAAAGCCCCACCTATTTGTACAAAGCCCCACCTATTTTTACAAAGCTCCACCCATTGTCACAAAGCTCCATCTATTTGTACAAAGCCCCACCTATTTGTACAAAGCTCCACCTATTAGTACAAAGCCCCACCTATTTGTACCAAGCTCCGCCTATTTGTACAAAGCTCCTCCCTGGAGCTCAGTCTGTAGCCAAGCCCCTGCCCCGTAGAACACCCCTCCCCAGAAGCATAGTTGTGAAGATGTGCTGAAGTGGGAGTGTCAGAAACAGTAGGAAGTTTTTAAAGAGATGGGCCAATTTTAAGGTTTTTAGATCAACTAAGATGCTAAATCAGATATATTATTTTCACACAGCTGCAGGTAACAAAGTTACTCGATGCTGGTTTAAAACTGAACTCTGTGGCTGGAAATGCTAAATTTTCCCAACCTCCACCTGAACCCCAGAACCGCCCACGTAGAGACTGCAGAGACCCTGATTGGAACCCAATGATGTGAAATCAGCTCTGCTGATGTGAAAATATTAAATATTAATTTTAAAAATGTAAATAAGTGACATTATGCTGCTGCTAAAGAAGCACATGTTGGATGTTTTATGTTTGCAGCTTCTTTGTGTTTGTTAGAACCAAAGACAGAATGAGGTGACAGTTTCAGACTTTCTGAGCTAAAACTGGTCCTTTAAAAGGATCCTCCGACGGGTCGTTTACCTCCAGGTACGGGATGGGGGTGATGGGGGGCAGAGGATACTCCTTCAGCAGTCGCTCYTCGTCCAGAAACTTTCCGGCTCGGCCGTTGAACGCCGGCTGGAAGAGACCATAGTTCAAAACATCCGACAGAGACTGAGTCAACGTCACCAGAACCCTCTGCTTACTGGTCCAAACTGGTAACTCTGGGTCCAACCGCAAACACTTCTGAGAGAGCGGGAGCCAGAGAAAAGGCAGGCAGGCGGACAGACGGACAGAGAAAGAGACAGATGCAGACAGACACACACACAGGTTTGTGTCGCGTTCTTTCATTTCCATGGTTCTGTTCACGCTGCCGTTCTGTGGGCGTGTTACCGTCTGCTGCAGGTCCGGGATCCCGATGCGGACCACCACGCTGTTTCCAGGGGGCGAGTCATCGGCGTCGTCATCCCTGGCGACAGCAGAGCCTGTTGGGTTGCCGTTAGTAACCGCCTGTTGCCGCGGGCGATCATGTTTGGTGTCAGCGGTCGGACTCAGAGGCATGTGGCTGAAGACAGAAGAGAAGCCGAAAAGATTTCAATACAGCCGAAAACCTAAAGTAATAAAACTGAACAAAATCTTTCTGAAATTTTTCTGAAACWGTTTATTAGTTAAATACTTAATATGTTGGTTTTAAGCTAAATCTCATTTTTATTCTAGAAAAAAAATCTATCAAATCAACAGTGTTCACACCAGAGTCCCAGAGACAAAATGGTTCCAAACATTCTGTTGCCTCGTGTCAAATCAGTCTGAAACCAGTGTCAAACAATCTAAAACTAGTCTCAAACCAGACTCAAACTGGACTCAAACTAGTCTCAAACCAGACTCAAACTAGTCTCAAACTAGTCTCAAACCAAACTCAAACAGTCTCAAACTAGTCTCAAACCAGACTCAAACCAGTCTCAAACAGTCTCAAACTAGTCTCAAACAGACTCAAACCGGCCCAAACCAGTCTCAAACTAGTCTCAAACCAGACTCAAACCAGACTCAGACTAGACTCAAACTAGCCTCAAAGTAGTCGCAAACCAATCTCAAACTAGTCTCAAACCAGACTAAAGCTAGTCTAAAACTAGTCTCAAACCAATCTCTAACCTGTGTTAAACCAGTGCCAACCCAGTCTAGAGTCAAAGTTTTAGTACAAACACAGRGATAAGTAAAAACAATATTGCTCCATATTTGTCCTATGTGGCACAATTGTAAAAAATAAACTTCAGAAACAAGTTTTCCAATGATGGAATTTAACAAATTTTATCTTGAAACAACTTCAACAATTCTTAAATTCATGTTTTGTTTTAACTTTAGTTTGTCTGATATCACGTCTGTTCTGTCAGTCCTTCATGAAATGTTTAATAAAATGTTCTTAATATCTGATTCATTATTCATTCAGAGATAAAAATAGTTGAAATAATCTAACAGCCGCCCACAGACACTCGCACAGATTTACAGGAAACCTGGAGGTTCTGGTCCAACACRCCACACGTTCAGGTGTTTTCTCTCTGACTGTCAGCCGACCCTGGGATGTTACATCACTTCCTGTTTTTCACACAGATGAGACCAGGGTCGGATTCTTTTGCTCAGACATTTCACTGCAAACATTTCAGGCTTTCGCTGAAACATTTAACTTAAATTAAACCTCAGAAACGGAGTTTAAATTTGGACATTTAACGTTTTCCAGTTGAATGTTTTGCTCTTTGTTTGTAAATTGTTTTTGTTGAGAATTTGTTGCTTTAAATCTTTATGAAGGATTTATTGAAGGTAAACATGTTTCTGGACCAGAAAACATGTTTACCAAGTCAAACTTTATCAAACTTTAACATCCATCCATTCCAAGTCCTTCCCAGACCAGACTCGATCTCTCCAGAGGGTACTGGGTCTGGAAAACCTCTGAAGGTGTCCTAATCAGAGACCTGAACCATGTCAACAGACTCGTTTTGATAAGGAGCAGCAGCTACTGACCTTGTCTCTAAATCTGAGCCCAGGTTCCCAACAGAGGAACCTCATGCTCAGACCCAGGATCTATGTCTCTTAGTCCTGATTGACAGGTGAAGGTTGGAACGGAGATGAACAGGTAAATTCAAACGGAAGCAATGCCCTCATTACAGAAGCCACGGCATGGTTCCATCAGTTTGTTCCCTAATCCATCTTTTTGTTCCCTGATCCGCCTCTCCTTTCTGATCTTCCTTTCTGTTCCCTGATCTATCTTTCTGTTCCCCGATCCTCCTTTCCGTTCCCTGATTTGTCTTTCTGTTCCCTGATCTATCTTCCTTTTCCCTGAACCACTTTTCCATTCCCTGATCTATTTTCTGTTCCCTGATCCTCCTTTCCGTTCCCTGATCTATCTTTCCATTCCCTGATCCTCCTTTCCGTTTCCTGATTTATCTTTCTGTTCCCTGATCCTCCTTTCTGTTCCCTGATCTATCTTTCCGTTCCCTGATCTATCTTTCCGTTCCTTGATTCTCCTTTCAGTTTCTTGATCTATCTTTCTGTTCCCTGATCTATCTTTCCGTTCCTTGATTCTCCTTTCAGTTTCTTGATCTATCTTTCTGTTCCCTGATCTATCTTCGTGTTCCTTGATCTATCTTTCCGTTCCTTGATCCTCCTTTCCATTTCCTGATTTATCTTTCTCTTCCCTGATCCTCCTTTCTGTTCCCTGATCTATCTTTCCGTTCCCTGATCTATCTTTCCGTTCCTTGATCCTCCTTTCAGTTTCCTGATCTATCTTTCTGTTCCCTGATCTATCTTTCTGTTCCTTGATCTATCTTTCCGTTCCTTGATCCTCCTTTCTGTTCCATTATCTGCCTTTCTGTTCCCTGATCTATCTTTCTGTTTCTTGGTCAGTCTTTTTGTTCCCTGATTCATCTTTCCGTTCCCTAATTAATCTTGCTTTTCCCTGATCCATCTTTCTGTTCCCTGATCTATCTTTCTGTTCGCTGATCCATCTTTCTGTTCCCTGATCTATCTTTCTGTTCCCTGATCCATTTTTCTGTTCCCTGATCCATTTTTCTGTTCCCTGATCCTCCTTTCTGTTCCCTGATCTATCTTTCCGTTCTCTGATCTATCTTTCCATTCCTTGATCCTCCTTTCAGTTTCCTGATCTATCTTTCTGTTCCCTGATCTATCTTTCTGTTCCCTGATCTATCTTTCTGTTTCTTGGTCTGTTTTTCTGTTCCCTGATCCTCCTTTCAGTTCCCAGATCTATCTTTCTGTTCCCTGATCTATCTTTCCGTTCCTTGATCCTCCTTTCAGTTTCCTGATCTGCTTTCCATTCCCTGATCTATCTTTCTGATCCCTGATCCATCTTTCCGTTCCCTGATCTATCTTTCTGATCCCTGATCTATCTTTCTGTTCCCTGATCTATTTTTCTGTTCCCTGATCTATCTTTCTGTTCCCTGATCCTCATTTCTGTTCCCTGATCTATCTTTCCATTCCCTGATCTTTCTTTCTGATCCCTGATCTATCTTTCTGTTCCCTGATCTATCTTTCTGTTCCCTGAACCACCACTCAGGACCAGAACTCACAGAAGACCAGAACAGTCCACTTGTTTCTGGTTAAAAAATGTCCCCATAGAGTCAGACTTTATGCTAAAATAACCTCAAAGATTCTTCCCAACCAGAGAACAGAATAAAACCACCTCCAGACTCTGAAAACACTAAAAACAGCTGACAAAGAGAAGAACCGACTCCGACCCAAACGGATCAGAGTTCACCTGAACTCAATCAGTTTTCATTCTTCTTCCACATTACTGATGTTCAAACATTATCACCTCTTTAATTATAATTTATATTAGTCTTCTTTGATGATAATTAACAGCTGAACACGGTGAACCCGGACCGAGTCGAGCCGGAGTCAGAACTTTAACGCTGCTCAACACAAAGACGACGCAGATGAAGAGTCCAGAGTTGTCATAGAAACCTGGATTAGCAGGGAATCCTGTGCTAACCTCAGTGTGTCACTACGCTCGGGTATGTGCGTGTGTGTGTGTGTGTGTGTGTGTGTGTGTGTGTG
>NW_013953238.1:61300-62901 GCF_001266775.1 Austrofundulus limnaeus
CCACCAATCAGAGGCTGTGGATCATCTCCACCAATCAGAAGCTGTCAATCATCTCCACCAATCAGAAGCTGTCAATCATCTCCACCAATCAGAAGCTGTCAATCATCTCCACCAATGAGAGGCTGTGGATTATCTCCACCAATCAGAGGATGTGGATTATCTCCACCAATCAGAGGCTGTCAATCATCTCCACCAATCAGAGGCTGTCAATCATCTCCACCAATCAGAGGCTGTGGATCATCTCGACCAATCGGAGGCTGTGGATCATCTCCACCAATCAGAGACTGTGGATCATCTCCACCAATCAGAGGCTGTAGATTGTCTCCACCAATCAGAGGCAGTGGATCATCTCCACCAATCAGAAGCTGTGGATCATCTCCACCAATCAGAAGCTGTGGATCATCTCCACCAATCAGAGGCTGTCAATCATCTCCACCAATCAGAGGCTGTGGATCATCTCCACTAATCAGAGGCTGTGGATTATCTCCTCCAATCAGAGGCTGTGGATTATCTCCACCAATCAGAGGCAGTGGATTATCTCCACCAATCAGAGGCTGTGGATTATCTCCTCCAATCAGAGGCTGTGGATTATCTCCACCAATCAGAGGCAGTGGATCATCTCCACCAATCAGAGGCAGTGGATCATCTCCTGACCTTTTGAAGAACCTGTTCTGCTCTGAGGGGACAGATGCTGGACCTGTGTGGACAACCTGCTGCTGATCTGTCCTCTCTGACCTTCTTCACTCAGCTGAGCCCCCCAACCTTCCTGTTGGTGTTTGTAACAAACTGTAACTGAAACTGGGAATAAAATCTGTGACAAACACCCAGATTAAAAAAGCTCAAACCAAAGTTTCTGAACAACAAGGCTGAGTTTCCTTCTGAAATGTCCTCCTGCTGTCTCTGTCTTAGCACCTTCACCCTGAAGGTCCGACCTGTAGACCCCATCAGTTTGATCACGTCCCCAGAACTGAACAGAGAGAGGTCCGTTACATAACGGACCTCCTCAGGTCAGTTTCCTGCAGGACGTTAGGATCTGTCCTGAGAAAAGGGCTGAAATGTTTGTGCGATCAGAGCGATGGGAGGCTCGGTCCTGAAATAACTCTGGGTCGCCTCTGATCATTTCCCTCTTTTGTCCTGAGCAGAGGCGCTTGTCCTCCCACACAGCTGGAACAATGCAGCAGCTTCATTCTTCATCTGGAAATAAGAGTCAGATCTGAATCCCCCCACGGCTCCAGCAGGATGTTTCAGACGTCTGTCAACAACACGCTGGCTTCAGTTTTACTGTTCGACACGCTGCTGACAATGACTCGGATACTATTCAATCAGTCTTTAAACTTGTTTACAAAATGTCTGTTTTATTCAGAAAAACAATAAAGTTTATTCAAAAACTGTTTAATGTCAGCAGAGTTATCTTTAACTAATTGTGTTCAGCTAATTGACCTGTTCTCTGTTAATGTACGGTGCTGGGTGATCATGTAGTTTACTTTGTCTGTTAGCAAAATATGTCATGAAACACGAGGAAAGTTCTCAAAATAACCACTGAATTACCAGTTTAGTTTAGTTTTTAATTTAAAAGAGAAAAACATATATATTATTAATAC
>NW_013953238.1:64946-66750 GCF_001266775.1 Austrofundulus limnaeus
TAGCTGTTAATCGTAGCGTTAGCTGTTAACCATAGCGTTAGCTGTTAATCGTAACATTAGCTGTTAATCGTAGCGTTAGCTGTTAACCGTAGCGTTAGCTGTTAATCGTAGCGTTAGCTGTCAATCGTAGCGTTAGGCTGTTAACTGTAGCGTTAGCTGTTAATCGTAGCGTTAGCTGTTAACCGTAGCGTTAGCTGTTAATCGTAGCATTAGCTGTTAACCGTAGCGTTAGCTGTTAATCGTAGCGTTAGCTGTTAATCGTAGCGTTAGCTGTTAATCGTAGCATTGGCCGTTAGCTGTACACGTACAAAAACAAAAACAAAAACCATCCATGATGCCTCAGTTATTCTTCAAATTTATAATTTTTTAACGATTTTAAATATATTAACATTTCTGCGGCAGTTCTTTGTGTTAATGAGGGCCGCAAGAGTGGTTACAGCTTTCCCTTGTTTTTAAAGGAACACACATTTACCAACAAAAACTCAAAAATACGAAACTTCCTGATTGTTTCAGCAGCTTTACAAACATTTTCAGAAGCAAACAGACCAAACATTGAATTGTAAGGTTTTCAGAGATTTTAAGATAATAATTCACACAAATCAAGTTTACAGACAGGAAATCAAAGCTCAGATGAGTTTTAGGGTAAATTTATCATCAACAACAAGTTTATTTCTATCAGCTGATTTAAAGCTGCCTAAAGAAATGAAAAATGGACCCAGAAACTTTCAAAATAAAACTTTTCCCGTTCACTCACCTACAGTCAGCAGGCCCATCAAACTCTCCACTGGTCTGGACCAAGTTCTGCTGATCTCTTCTGGCTCGTGGTGGTGCTTAGAGTCTGTCTGGGTTCTGGTCTGGTTTTAGTGGAGATGTGGTCCAGGTCTCTTGGTGTGGGGGTCTCGAAGGTTTGGGGATCGTAGATCAGATTCAGAGATGTGACGTTAGGTTAGCTTTTAGTTCCTGTGGATGGAGCGGTTCCTCCGGTGGACCAGCTGGTCTTGGRCTTTATTTTTAAAAACGAAGGAACCCGTTTGGAGGAGCAGCAGGTCTCAGAGTTTCAGATTATTTTCAGAGAGCTGCCCTGCCCATCCTGTAGAACCAGAGGAAGAGYGAGAGGAAGAGGGGGAGGATGTGGGTGGGAAGTGAAGGAGAGGAAGGCCAGGATATGGAGGAAGGGAGGAGAGCGAGAAGAAAAGGATAAAACGGGTCAGAAGATGGAGAATCGATTTCAATCTGAGCTGAATCAGATGTTGGAGACCATTTTTAGGTTTGGAACTSGTGAATTTGTTCACATGGAAACACCTGCTTCCTTCCTGCTGAGATTTTATTCATTTACTGCATCGAAAACCAACAACAACAACCTGCAGAACAGGCTTTAGCTTCCTTTAGCTTAGATTAGCTTCACTTAGCTTAGATTAGCTTCACTTAGCTTAGATTAGAGTCATTTAGCTTAGATTAGCTTCCATTATCTTAGATTAGCTTCCTTTAGCTTAGATTAGCTTCACTTAGCTTAGATTAGCTTCACTTAGCTTAGATTAGCTTCATTTAGCTTAGATTAGCTTCACTTAGCTTAGATTAGAATCATTTAGCTTAGATTAGAATCATTTAGCTTAGATTAGAATCATTTAGCTTAGATTAGAATCATTTAGCTTAGATTAGCTTCACTTAGCTTAGATTAGCTTCACTTAGCTTAGATTAGAGTCATTTAGCTTAGATTAGCTTCACTTAGCTTAGATTAGAATCATTTAGCTTAGATTAGAATCATTTAGCTTAGATTAGAATCATTTAGCTTAGATTAGAATCA
>NW_013953238.1:68071-71234 GCF_001266775.1 Austrofundulus limnaeus
TTAGCTTAGATTAGCTTCATTTAGCTTAGATTATCTGCCATTAGCTTGGGTTAGCTTATGTTAGCTTAGATTAGTTTAATTTAGATTATCTTTCTTTAAGTAGGTTAGTTTATCTTAGCTTCCATTAGCTTTGATTATTTTCCTTTAGCTTCCTTTAGCTTTAATTAGCTTCATTAGCTTAGGTTAGCTTCCATTATCTTAGGTTACTTTCCTTTAGCTTCCTTTAGCTTAAATTAGCTTCCATTAGCTTAGGTTAGCTTCCTTTCGCTTAGATTAGCTTCCATTAACTTAGGATGCTTTCCTTTAGCTTCCTTTTGCTTCCATTATCTAAGATTACTTACTTTTAGCTTCCTTTAGCTTTGATTAGCTTCCATTAGCTTAGGTTACTTTCCTTTAGCTTCCTTTAGCTTAGATTATTTTCCATTAGCTTGGACTAGTGATATCATTAGTAAAATGAAAATAAAACTACAAAAAGACATTAAATTATTATAAAAGGCCAAACAAGAAACAAAATATTTAACAAGGATAACAGTGAGAAATTTTCTTGTTTGTTAAATCAAAATAAAAACACATTTTACGACATGAAAATTAACTGTTTACTGGTTTGATGCCTAAATAACTGTTTCTGTGTTTCAGGAGGTTTAAAATGAAATTTCAGGATTTTCAGAAAGTTTACAAGGTGAATTAATAACCAAGAAAAGATTATTTTCATTATTTTGGTTTCAGATATTTTTTAACTCAGTGTTTATGTTTGGATGGTTAAAAAAAAAGATAAACCCTGTTTGGTATGAAGACTCTGAAGTCTGACCCTCATTACTCTGCAGGAAGTCTGAGGAACCTCCGATTAGCTACTGTTAGCATGCTGGCRGGCAGCTGCTAGCCCGCTAATGGCTAACAGCATGCTAACCAGCTGCTCTGGTTATAAAACCWGAATGTTTCCACAGCAACACAGACRGAAGGAGGACCTGCTGGASGACAAGAAAACAACTGAAGAAAGAAGACTCGACATTGATTAGAAGTACTTCCTGTGACTCACACTTCCTGTTTCCTGTCTTGGTTGCCAAGGAAACGGATGTTAGGCAGGAAAAATTTGCCAAGCTGGAYGTTACTGATAAGTCACAGAGTTATGTGTTTGTGAGGACCCTCGCTGCCTCGAGACCTGAAGCTGTTCTGAGGAAGGACCMGATGTCCCCGCAAAGACAGCTGGAGAAGAATTAAAATTAAAACGTGTCTACAGAAAAGATAAAAGCTTTTATATGGGGTAAGATCACTGTCATAAAGAATGGCATCTGTAGGAGTCTAAACTTGTACATTTAAGTCAACAAACGTGCATTAATTTTARATTTGAATTTGTATTCAAGTAAAATCAAATATGTTTCCTGTGAGAATACAAGTTTAAAGGTTACAAATACAAGTTACAAAGTTACAACTTTGCAACATTACAAGTACGAATCACAAATTTACAAGTACAGTTCTTGTACCCTGAGGAGCTGTCAAAATAACAGACATTATGCATGGAACGCCAAAAATATGAACGTCATGCTGAGCATGTGTGAAAAAGACTGCTTATTTGATTTTACATGAATACAAATACAAATCAAAAAATATGTAAGTTTATTGACTTAAATGTACAAATTTAAACTTTTACACATACAATTATTAATGACAGTTCCCTTGCCTCATACTTTAACTGCTTCAAACTTTAATTTAAATCTGAACTCCTCTCTCTCTGGCTTCGTCCACGAGCAGAAAAAAGTCTGCAATGCATTCTGGGATATGTTGGGAGGATCCGTCGGACCCATCCTTCAAACCAGGGTTAAAGGAGGACACATTTGTYGGATGCATCAGAGGAGTCTTTGAATTCGGACAGCCTACGGAACAGCGCTGTGACGTAAGAGGACAACAAATTTGTCTTTCTGAGGACACAATTTGGACACAAACCAGCGTCCATCGTGGCAACACAAAGAGCCATGAAGACACCAGGATCTGTTCCTGTAACGTCCTTCTTTTAAAGGTTTGGAGCGTTCTTAAACAATGACGGTCAYCCTTAAGTGTTCCCTGGTGGTCCAGGTCCTCCAAAACCATCAGAGTCCTTAGARCAGTTTGGTCCAGAATCATCTATTGTTGGCCTCATAAGAGCTAAAAACAACCTTACAGAAGCAGTTTTACAGCCTGTGACAGACAGACTCTCATTTTACCTTAAAGGGATCCATTAGTTGTAACATTAGACTTTATTTGATTAATATATATTTTAACTGTAAAATAAAAACTGTAAAAATACTGTAGGCTTTTCAGTTTTTATCATTTTTAAAAATATATTTTAACACGGACGGAGCCATTTTATTTCCACGCAAAGCATTCTGGGTAAATGATGATGTGGATAGGTCATCTGTACAAGGCTGCTAGCGAGCTATATCCACCCTGAAGGTTAATCTTGGACAATATCTGATGATGATGATGATGATGATGATGATGATGATGATGATGACGATGATGATGATGATGATGATGATGATGCACTTCAGTAATCTTGCTCTGGTCAACAGCTGGCTGCCAAAACAACTGGTAAAGTGGAACCACCAGAAATGCGGTCATGAAGTTTCTCAAGTTTTACATGGTGATTGCTCAAGTCTTCCTCACAAAGCGTAACATTTTGAGACCCAGTGTCCTCATATGAGGACATCTTTTTTTTTCTTTTTTTTTTTGCATAAACCACTTCCTGTCACATGGCAGGGTGTAGTTATTATACTTATTAGGTCCTACTAAACTCATGTATCTTAGAGAAAGAACAAATGTACATCCAGAAAATCTCAGGAGGTTAAAAATGTAAAAACTAAACATCCTACAGTATTTTTAGTCTTTATTTTACAGTTAAAATAAATGTTTATCAGATAAAGTCTAATGTTACAACTAATCATGGATCCATTTAAATCTGTAAATTTGACTGAACTAGAGTTGGTTAGCTGTTTCCACGCAAAGCATTCTGGGTAAATGATGATGTGGATAGGTCATCTGTACGAGGCTGCTAGCGAGCTATATCCACCCTGAAGGTTAATCTTGGACAATATCTGATGATGATGATGATGATGATGATGACGACGACGACGACGACGACGACGACGACGACGACGACGACGACGACGACGACGACGACGACGACGAC
>NW_013953238.1:72492-74473 GCF_001266775.1 Austrofundulus limnaeus
TTAGCTTCTAGCTAGCCTTCTTACACTTCATTCAGCTGGCCTTTTGCTAATTTTAGCTTCTAGCTAGTTTTATTTCCTTTTGCTACTTTTAGCTTCTGGCTAGTTTTATTTCCTTTTGCTACTTTTAGCTTCTAGCTAGCCTTATTTCCTTTTGCTGCTTTTAGCTTCTAGCTAATCTTATTTCCTTTTGCTACATTTAGCCTCTAGCTAGCCCTCTTATACTTCTTTTAGCTGGCCTTTTGCTACTTTTAGCTTCTAGCTAGCCTTATTGTACTTCTTTCAGCTGGCCTTTTGCTACTTTTAGCTTCTAGCTAGCCTCTTTATGCTTCTTTTAGCTGGCCATTTGCTATTAGCTTCTAGCTAGCCTTCTTACACTTCATTCAGCTGGCCTTTTGCTACTTTTAGCTTCTAGCTAGCCTTATTATACTTCTTTTAGCTTGCCTTTTGCTACTTTTAGCTTCTAGCTAGCCTTATTATACTTCTTTTAGCTTGCCTTTTGCTACTTTTAGCTTCTAGCTAGCCTTATTATACTTCTTTCAGCTGGTCTTTTGCTACTTTTAGCTTCTAGCTAGCCTTATTATACTTCTTTCAGCTGGTCTTTTGCTACTTTTAGCTTCTAGCTAGCCTCTTTATGCTTCTTTTAGCTTCTAGCTAGCCTTATTACACTTCATTCAGTAAGAATGAACCTAAACCTGCTCAAAGCCTGTGGTGGGACCTTCAGACATGTAAAGAAGAGTGGGCCAAACTCCACAACCACGAGAGACCAGGAGAAATGCAGAGTTGTGCAGCTGCAGGAGGTTCTGGATCAGGATCTGGACCTCCTGATGTTTCCTCTGGTGTTTTTCTGTCTGAATCTTTTCTGGTTTTAATGATTCATAAAGTTYTGTGTCTGCAGAGACGAACAGAGGAGACACGTCTTGTTTCACGATGGCCTTCAGGAACTCCCCGAGCTTCGGCTCATCGTTTTCAGCTGTTTTTCTATTTAAAGCTTCAGAATGTTTCACACAACCGTTTGTTCCTTGAACTGCAGCCAAACTCAGCTTCACGTGTAATAATGATTTGATTTATTTCAATTAAACCATAAAATAAAAGATATGTTTGCTTTTTCTTTCAGCTTCAGACAGAAAAATGCTCCTGAAGCCCAGAGATGAAGCACTTTAAATCAGATCTGTGGTTCCCAGCAGCCTGTCGATCAAACACAGTCTGTTCCTGTTTCCTCAGATAAATCTATAAAGACAACAGAACACAGGTCGATCCGAGACACGGTTTGAGCTACAAACAGCTGAAAACATGACAAAACAGCCCAAGCATCCAACACGTCCTGGTTCAGATCTTTGATGGACCTGGTCCTGTTTAGATCTCATTAGACGTCTTGTACTTCTTTCAGCTGGCCTTTTGCTGCTTTTAGCTTCTAGTCTTATTATACTTCTTTCAGCTGGCCTTTTGCTACTTTTAGCTTCTAACTTGCCTTCTTATACTTCTTTTAGCTGGCCTTTTGCTACTTTTAGCTTCTGGCTTGTCTTATTATACTTCGTTTAGCTGGCCTTTGGCTACTTTTAGCTTCTGGCTTGTCTTATTATACTTCGTTTAGCTGGCCTTTGGCTACTTTTAGATTTTAGCTAGCCTTCTTATACTTCTTTCAGCTGGCCTTTTGCTGCTTTTAGCTTCTAGCTTGTCTTCTTATACTTCTTTTAGCTGGCCTTTTGCTACTTTTAGCTTCTAGCTTGTCTTCTTATACTTCTTTCAGCTGGCCTTTGGCTACTTTTAGATTTTAGCTAGCCTTCTTATACTTCTTTCAGCTGGCCTTTTGCTGCTTTTAGCTTCTAACTAGCCTTCTTATACTTCTTTTAGCTGGCCTTTTGCTACTTTTAGCTTCTAGCTTGTCTTCTTATACTTCGTTTAGCTGGCCTTTGGCTACTTTTAGATTTTAGCTTGTCTTATTATACTTCTTTTAGCTGGCCTTTTGCTACTTTTAGCTTCT
>NW_013953238.1:77117-80470 GCF_001266775.1 Austrofundulus limnaeus
GTGACACACACACTCCCGGTACGCCACTCTGTGTGTGTGTGTGTGTGTGTGTGAGCGAGCGTGCACGTGAGCGTGTGCACGTCCTCTCCCACTCTAATGCGTGGGTTAGAAAACACACCTCTCTTATATTTTTTTATTTTTCTCTCCCTCTTTTCTGGCTCGATGCGCTGCGAGCTGAGGGGTACGCAGCGTGGGTGTGGAGGAGCGGCCCCGTCACCATGGATACCATGCAATGGGGAGAAACACCGGAGAGAGAGAGAGAGAGAGAGAGAGAGAGAGAGAGAGAGAGAGAGAGAGAGAGAGCAGCTAATTTCATGTTCGGCTGATTAAACGATACACTTGTGAAAATCAGACTTCTTCCTCGCAGCTGAGCACACGTGGCCTCGCTCACGTGACTCGGGGTGTTTTCCACATGTGAAGCCCCGCCCCCGATGATCAAACGTACTGTAACAGCTTGTCCTCCTGAAGGAATCTGCAGCAGCTCCRCTACAAACAGGGAACAAGCTGTACAACGAGGGTCTGCACTCAGTGTAAACAAAGCTGAGCTAAAACTTTGGGTTACGGAGGTAACCCTGGTTCTCTGAAAACCTCGCTCGGTATCTCACTGTGGGAAGCGCCTTCAGGCGTGACCAATCAGGAAGCTCTAGTCTCACCACRTCTGTCTCTGACAGACCAATACGTGCTTGGCACAGGGGCGCCCTCCCCCTTTATAAAYGCCCCTGCCCCACACTTGGTATTCTCACGTGTCTTTCTTCCACGTGATCAGGCAAGCAGGGCAGTGTGGTGAGATACCTCACTCAGTTTTCAGAGAACCAGGGTTACCTCCGTAACCAAAAGTTCTCTTTCAAACCTCGATCGGTATCTCACTATGGGAGATATAGCCAACTCCCGGATTGCACGACGCACAGGGCGCGAGGGGGTTTGCGTCAAAAGTGGCGMAATCGTAGCATCCCTGCCCCCACGCATTGGCCCCGTGTTGTGTCCTGGTGCGTGGTCGTGCACCTTTGAAGTTTTGAAGGTTCGCAAAGGCTGCGCGCCACTCGTCGCGAAGGTGCTCTCGCTGAACAGGTCCGAATGTACCAACATTTGTACGATCCCTACATGAGAGATCATAAAGATAACCAGATGGCACAAAACTCATGGAAGGAAACAGCAACGGCTTTAAATAAAGATGAGTTAATATGCCGGAAGACATGGAAAAAGATTTGCGACCGGTTTGTGATCCTGGAGGAAACAAACCAGTGTTGCTCTCTCAGTTCGCGAAGCACAGAGAAACAGATAATATGGAAAAAGAGGTAAATGCGTTTACTTTGTTATGTGTGACGTCAAGTATTTCTTCTTCTACACTCTTCCCGACTACTTTTCCGCTGGTTTGGCACCGTACTGCCGTCTGTCGGTGACGGAAGAACAGCGATAACATGAACGTCAACTATGTTTTCAGGAGCGCGTCCACTCCGCAGAGCTTGCGCAACAACCCAAAGTGCGACTATAACCGAGCCTTAATACATCTGAGATGTAAATGTTAACCCCACCTAGTCCCCCTCATGGGCCAGTGCTGGGCTTTGAACCCACCAYGAAGACTGAATGTGCCAGCGATGACCCAGCCACATCCAGGCGGTAGATCTTAATGAAAGTGTGAGGAGATGCCCAACTGGCAGCTGCGCATATGTCTCCCAYCGAAACCCCCCTGAAAAGGGCCGAAGAGGTGGACATACCTCTGGTGGAATGCGCTCTCAGTTGCTCTGGGGGCTGTAGCCCTTGGCAAACATAGGCCTCCCTAATAGCCTCCACAATCCAGTGCGACAGTCTCTGGCTGGACRGAGGCTTTCCCATATGGCCCGGGGCCCAGGATACAAAGAGTTGTTACTTTTACGTAAACTCTTTGTCCTGTCCAGATAAACACGTAAAGTGCACACTGGACACAACAGATTTAACCGTCTTTCATTTTCACCAGTAAATGGTAAGGGATGAAAAGCCATCACCTCCAGTGACAAACATCTGTATGCTGAGTCACTGACCKTAGACACAAAAACAGGATTAGGTCGCAGCATCACCTTCCTGTAGTCTGGAGAAATTTGAGAACACGATGCATGCACAAAGCGTGTAATTCACTTATCCTTTTAGCTGATGTGAAGGCCAGCAGCAGGATGAGTTTAAGAGACAGTAAACGTAAGTCTGCACACTCAATGGTTCAAAAGGCAAGCTTGAGAGGGCTTCCAGAACCACAGGCAAATCCCATGATGGGAAAAGGGGCTTCACTGCAGGACGCAGTCTACGAGCACCCTTCATAAACCTCTTAATCAGCAGATGTTGCCCGACTGGGGCCCCGCCAGCTCCCGCCTGCCGCACCTGTCCCACCACCGGACTTCGCGCCAGGCTGCGTCCCCGCCTCGGAGAGACATTGGTCGGCTTTTGAGGCCACTGCAACCCGCAGGCGTCTCTGTAAGATCTGCGGTGCCATGGGGCGACAGTGGTCACATGAGTTGGGGTCTGCCAGCGCCTCCTTGGTGTGTTTCACCCCCATGCATATGACGCAGAGGGGATGAGGATCCTTCCCCGATATGGTGTACCCGCAGGAGGCTGGGCAAGGACGGGACTCGACGTCCTTAGCCTTGCCGTCAACTGACTTCCCCCGAGAGGAGCCAGCGGTCGCCATCTCATCCACACTCAGCTTCGACAGTTTGAGATCAAGAGAGACGCAAGGTGGATCCAGGTAGCTGTTAGCAAAATGAGATTTTCTTGACAAAAATGTATTTTTCTTAACGAAAAAAATGTTTCTTGACAAAACCTTTTTTTTGTAGGTCCAAATCACTTGAAGAACTCACGTTCTGGACTAACCTTGACGGCTGAGTCTGCCAACAGTTAAATGCGTAATCCAAGTCCAGGACCGAAGTAGGAGCTACTCTGAGCTTCACGTGGAAGAAAGCAAGAATACCAAGTGTCGGGCAGGGRTGTTTATAAAGGGGGAGGGCGCCCCCGTGCCAAGCACGTATTGGTCTGTCAGAGACAGATGTGGTGGCATCAGAGCTTCCTGATTGGTCACGCTTGAAGGCGCTTCCCACAGTGAGATACTGAGCGAGGTTTGAAAGAGAACATGTTCCGTCCCAAACGTCTCTTTTCACCGACGTATTTTCAGAAACTTCAAATCTTTCTGCAGGTGAACATCACCTGGTAGCTCACAAACTTTACTTTTTCTACTTTTTAAGAACATAACCTCTTTCAGCTAGCCTTTTGCTACTTTTAACTTCTAGCTAGCCTCTTTATACTTCTTTTAGCTAACCTTTTACTACTTTTAACTTCTAGCTAGCCTCTTTATACTTCTTTTAGCTAGCCTTTTGCTACTTTTAACTTCT
>NW_013953238.1:80648-84121 GCF_001266775.1 Austrofundulus limnaeus
CCTTTTGCTACTTTTTGCTTCTAGTTAGCCACTATTTACTTCTTTTAGCTAGCCTTTTGCTACTTTTAACTTCCAGCTAGCCTCTTTATACTTCTTTTAGCTGGCCTTTTGCTACTTTTTGCTTCTAGTTAGCCACTTTTTACTTCTTTTAGCTAGCCTTTTGCTACTTTTAACTTCTAGCAAGCCACTTTTTACTTCTTTTAGCTAGCCTTTTGCTACTTTTAACTTCTAGCTAGCCACTTTTTACTTCTTTTAGCTAGCCTTTTGCTACTTTTAACTTCTAGCTAGCCTCTTTTTACTTCTTTTAGCTAGCCTTTTGCTACTTTTTGCTTCTAGTTAGCCACTTTTTACTTCTTTTAGCTAGCCTTTTGCTACTTTTAACTTCTAGCTAGACTTCTTATACTTTTTCAGGTGGCCTTTTGCTGCTTTTATCTAATATTTTGTTAATTTAGCTATAATTGTATTAATTTTATTATATAGCTAGCCGTTTTCTAGGCTAATCTATCTACAGATTATCTAAAGTTTAGATAATCTTTTGCTTCTTTTCTGATAATTTTTACATTTCAGGTCAATTTTTGCTGCCTTTTTAATATTTTAAATTTTTTGTTATATTTAGCCTTCTTATACTTCTTTCAGGTGGCCTGTAGCTACTTTAGCTTTCAGCTAGTCTTGCTACCTTTGGCTAGCACCTTGGTGATTTAATTGTTTATCTAGGTTTTAGTTACTTTTTCCATCTGTGTAATCTGTTATTGTTTTTAGTGAGTCTTTTTCTACTTTTAGCTCCCTGTTAGCTAGAGGAGGGACCGTGGACATTTTGACCAAAGAATGAAGCTGCTGTGGAGACAACGACACAGAGTCTGATGAAGACATTCTAACATTTCTCTTTAGCTTTATAAAGGTTTTATTGTTGATCTATAAAGCACTCGATGGTTAATTGTCTTCTTATTGCAGCTCCAGATGTTTCACACTCACAGAGGAGGCCGGACCTTTGCAGCTGCAGCTCCTGAACCAATCAGCCCTTCTTATAGAGCAGACTAGTTTAAAATGTCATCTTCAAACATTAAGTGGCTTTGATCAGGTGTAACGGTTAATTAGTTTGTTCTTCAACATATTTCTTTATTTTGAGTCTAGTTTAAACGATAGAAGAGTCAGCGGCTAACTGTTGAAGTGTCAGTGTAACGTATAGAAAACAAGCTGCAGCTCAGATCTCTGAGGAGATGTTGGATGAATCATGGGCGACAGATAAACCTGTAATTCTCTGAAGATCTGCTGCAGATATTGTTTGCAGATGAAAGAAAATGACAGCGGACCAAGAGTCTGTTTATTCCTGAATGAAGCGGAGAACAACAATGAGAGCAGATGGAGCTGCCTCCTTCTGAATGGAGGCTATGATTTGTCATCTGCTTACATAAGGAGCGAGCTGAGAACGAGCTGCAGCTTATGTTGCTTCAGACTGCAGCATGTTTCTGGAGAAGACTTTCAATGTGTCGATCAGCCCATTAAAGAGTCATGAATCAAAACATCAACACGCTGGTCCAAACACTGTTTACAATCTGATGTCATCAGGGAGGAGGAGCTACAGGCCGACACCCACCAATCAGGATGAATACTGACGCTGGTTCCTGATGACTGGACCCTCATCCCAGTCCAGACAGGAAGCAGCTCGTTCTGGTTCTGGTAAGTCATGACCAGCAGAGATGGTGCCTCAACGTGGTGACAAACTGGACACACTCAGACTGAACCGCAGAACAACAAAAACAACAACAGAGTTTTACCCTAAAGCAGCATCTTCCACTGCTCCCATCACACATTTAACATGATGCAGAACCTCCAACTGGTCTGAACTGGTCTGAACTGGTCTAAACTAGTCTGAACTGGTCTGAAAACTGGTCTGAACTGGTCTGAAAACTGGTCTGAACTGGTCTGAAAACGTCCAAAAACTGGTCTGAAAACTGGTCTGAACTGGTCTGAAAACGTCCAAAAACTGGTCTGAAAACTGGTCTGAACTGGTCTGAAAACTGGTCTGAACTGGTCTGAAAACTGGTCTGAAAACTGGTCTGAACTGGTCTGAACTGGTCTAAAGTAGTCTGAACTGGTCTGAAAACTGGTCTGAACTGGTCTGAAAACTGGTCTGAAAACTGGTCTGAAAACTGGTCTGAACTGGTCTAAAAACTGGTCTGATCTGGTCTGAAAACTGGTCTAAACTGGTCTGAACTGGTCTGAACTGGTCTGAAAACTCTGAACTAGTCTGAACTGGTCTGAACTGGTCTGAAAACTCTGAACTAGTCTGAACTGGTCTGAACTGGTCTGAACTAGTCTGAACTAGTCTGAACTGGTCTGAACTAGTCTGAACTGGTCTAAACTGGTCTGAACTAGTCTAAACTGGTCTGAACTGGTCTGAACTGGTCTAAACTGGTCTGAACTGGTCTAAACTGGTCTGAACTAGTCTAAACTGGTCTGAACTGGTCTGAACTGGTCTAAACTGGTCTGAACTGGTCTAAACTGGTCTGAACTAGTCTGAACTACTCTGATCTGGTCCAAACTGGTCTGAACTAGTCTGAACTAGTATGAACTGGTCTGAACTGGTCTGAACTTGTCTCAACTGGTCTGAACTGGTCTAAACTGGAGCACAGTGCTGTCTCTCTGAAGAGAAAACCAATCTAAATGTCCCTTCTGCAAATAATGAAAACCATTTAAAGTTCTTCACTTTGAGCAGCACCTCTTGGACCCAACAGCTGGGAGTCCAGGTCTCAGACAGGACCAAAGCTCCTCCAGGATCTGCTGAAGTTTCATCTCCACTAACAGGACAGAATCTTCTGCAGTCTGAACCTGTCAAACTGGAGCCCCCTCCCTCTGTCCGTCAGAACCTGATTAAAGCTAATCCTGCAGGACGTGTTCAGTGTTGTAAAATCAGACCTGGAGCCACACGCTCTCTGTTCCTAACAACATGAAACAGAGAAGATGTGAGGGTCTCACTGGGACTATCTGAAACTCTAGGTCTGCTGGTTGATTTTCTGCTCAGGAAGGTTCCTAATTAAGTGAAACGACCCAGAAATGTCTGGAGTCACAGCTGTGATAAAAGAGCTCTTCAGATTCTGTGTTTCCTTTATCATCGGCTGCAGAATCAGCTGAAACATTAATGAATTAAACTCAGCCAGTGTTTCTGTTTACAGGAGGAAAACTGACTCTTTGTTGTAACAAATAAAATAATAACTAGAGAAATTGCCTTTCCTGCGAAAATGCTAGTGTGAATGCTTCTTGCTGAAAATGTAAACTGAACACTGCTGAAATCAAGCAGAACATTTTTAATAGCAAAAGTGTTTTTGCAAGTTCAAATTTTAATAGTTGAAAGAAGCAAAAAAGCCTAACTTGGCAGAAAAAAAGTAAAAAGAAGCAAAAAATATAGTTGAAAAAGCAGAAAACAGCTAAAATAGCTAAAAAGAACAGAAAATATATGTAAGAAGCATAAATAT
>NW_013953238.1:85120-86423 GCF_001266775.1 Austrofundulus limnaeus
AGACTATAGGAGATGTGGCAGAGGACAATCCCAGGGATTGGATTGTATGTATACAGAAAACGTTTACCTTGCCAATGCAGTTATTGACACTTAAGTGCAATATATTACAGCAATAGGACAACATAAAGACAGTATTACAGTAAAACATCCAAATACAATCATATTAATATTGTAATCACTGAACTACTGGGTTTAAATATTATGAAATTATGGTGCAGTACCATATTGTGTAGATGCAGCACGGGGCAGTATTGGACCAATACAAGGCTCCATTGACTGCCAATATAATTTATTAAACATTTAACAGTCAAATTTTTAAGTAAAATACTTCAAAGGTAGCTGGAATTTCTTTAATTAGCATAATGAAGAATAATGAGCTTAAGGTTGCAGAACTTAGCAGGTTATATTAGCTAAAAAAACTGTATTTAGGTCAAAAAAGCTAACTTTAGCTAATAACAGCTAAAAATTAGCTAAAGCTGCTGCAAATAAATGCAAATAGCCGAATGCACCTGTAAGGAGCAGAATTAGCACAAATTAGCAGAAAAAAGCACAAAAAAGTAGAAAAAGGCAGAAGAATAGCAGAAAGAAGCTGAATTTTAGCTAAAATAGCAGAAATTAGCTAAAATTAGCAAAAACGTAGCAAAAAATGAAGACAGGGAAGTTGAAAAGAGCAGTACCAGACCAAAAAGTGTAAGGATCTGTTAAAGATGTAGAAACATTTTAAAGGACTTTAAGTTTGTTGAAAACAGCTCCATTCATTTTCAATGGAAAAAAAGTGAAACAGCTGAAAAAGTAAAAAATAGCTGAAATACCAGAAGTCATAGCAGGATTGTCCTAAATGAGCTGAACGTTTTAATATATGAATTGTTGAAATAGAACAAAAATTGTGGAACAAGCTAGATGCCAAAAACCATACAGAACAAATGATCTCACACTACTGAGACAAGAAATAACCATTAAAACCATTAAAACCAGCTTTAACTCAAACTCAGGTCATTTTTCATAGCTGAGTCATCCTGAACAGTCTGAGCCCCAACTAATCCTACTAAATCTTTATAATCAGCTCTATCTGTGTTAGCAAAATATCTCATGAACCACTGGATAAAGTCAGTAACTGGCTCTGTTGTTGGAGTCAGTTTAAACTCAGATGGTAGTAGCTGAGAGTCATCCTAAACACAGCATGAGATCAAACCTTATACTTCTTTATGCTAGCCTTTTGCTACTTTTAGCTTCTAGCTAGTAAGTTTCTATGGCTGTGTCCAAAACGGCAGGACGGGTCCTCCGAAGGTCGAATTTGTCGGCC
>NW_013953238.1:86858-91870 GCF_001266775.1 Austrofundulus limnaeus
GGCTAGACCGTCCAAATCCACAGCCTCTTTTTTTCCGGTCTTCCCGGTCTACCAAGGACCCGGCCCGCCGAGACCGGGTAGTCTGGGTCCTCCGGAGGACCCGGCCTGTCGTTTTGGACACAGCCTATATTAAGCTATAGCTTTATTTATTTTATTTAGCTAAACTTATGCTACTTTAACAGTTAGCTACTCTTTTGCTTTTAGCTACTGTGCTACATTTATGCTACTTTAAGCTACTATTTTTCTATTTTAAACTATTTTTCTATTTATTTATTTAGCCTGCCTTTCACTGCTTTAGCAGATGGCTAACCTTTGGCTACTTCCACACTTAGCCAGCCTTTCATTACATGAGCTAATGCTCTGGTAATTTATCATTTCAGCTAAATTGTTGCTAACTTTAGCTTCGAGCTAAAGGTTTTATGATTTTAGTTATCGTCAGGCCTCTCCTGGAAGCCGTTCTTCAGTTTGGTTGAGGTCAGAACTACAGCGCCCTCTGCTGGACTGGAGGAGACCTCCAACTGTTGAAGACCAAACATGGACTAAAACTGAACAAAAGTAAAAAAGGAACATTTATAAAATATAAAAGTTTATCCTGACAGGTTTAATCACACAATTCTTTTTGTTTTTAATGTTTGGTGAAACTAAACGGAAACCAATAATCTGTTTTAAAGCTAATCATAATCATCTATATTTATGAAGTTTTAAACTGAAGGTTTATAAACTGAGTTTTCTTTTAACTCCCTGTCACAATACACAACTTATGAAACATATTTTATGTTGAAATTGCTAATAAAAGTTATACATTTGATCAATTTGCTAGAAGTACATTATGTACATGCCAAAAAGAAGCTTCCTGATCATTTTTTCAATTCCAGCTTCAACGCAGATATCTTTAAAATGTTCATAAAGTTGGCTATTGTGGCAGGGACTTTACACATAATTTAAAAAAAATTTTTTAATTTATGGGTGTCATCATTGATGAAAAGCTGACATGGAAAACACATTAATTATTTAAGAACAAAAATTGCTAAATCGATTGGAGTACTGTATAAAGGAGTTATTCAGTGATAGAGCTTTGTATATGTTATATAACATAATAATTGTTCTGTAAAACATGTAAAACAATTATAAACCCTATTTCTGTTTAACAGAAAAGAGCTGTAAGAATTATTACTAGAAAACATTACTGTCATCCATCAAATTAACTTTATCAGTTGAAGTTATTGAAGTTCTCTGAGTTGGTTGATTATAATATTTTACAGTTTATGTATAAGGCTCATAAAGGTATATTACCTTTAAACAACCAATTAAATTTTGTTAAAAGAAAACGTTATGATCTGAAGGGGTAGAGATGTTTGTGAAACCTGGATCTCAGACCAGTTTGAGGGAGTGGTGTACTTCCATACAAGGAATAAGATTATGTAACAATCTGGAGAGTGATGTTAAAAATGATCAGTTTGTGTTTAAAAGAATGATAAAAGTGCCTTTGTTAAAGAAATATGAAACAATATAAAGTGTATTCATATGAAATGATGTTCAACAAGGATTTAAGGTTATGTTTAGTTTTTCTTTTTTCTAGATTATTATCGTTTAAAAACATTGATTTTGTGAGGAAAAGGCGCAGATACTATAAGATTTTTTCTCTGTCGCCTTTCATTTTTATTTGTAATTTGTATTTTTATTGTACATAAATTTATTTTGTTTTTTTTTTTAAAGAAATGAATAGTTTTCAACAAAAAAATCAGAGCAATTCATAGAAATTTTGATTTTTATTTCAGAAAACAAACATGAGAACAAACATCGTTTATATTGTTTTATTTGTTCCAGACGCTGTAGAAAATGTGATTTTCAGACTGAATTTTGTGTTTAAGATCAAACATGAAGTTTTGATCTGAACAAAAACAGAAAAGTAAAACAAAACTTCTTTGTGAGATTTTAACTTTTGGCTTCAGGTCTCTTTGGGTCCCTTCAGGATCAGGTCCATGTAGGCTCCGGTCACCAGATCCTCCTCTGAGACTCCGAGCYGGTCCATCAGGTCCACGGCTATCTGGGGACCAGAACCACAACGACTATATTTAATAAAAATAAACCTCTGACTCAGCAGTTTCACTAATATTTAAACTGCAGATATGATACAGGGAACATTTCTTTATAAACAAATTAAAGTAATTTAAAGAGCAAACAGAGGAGAAAACATCAGAGGAGCCTGATGTGAAACATCAACTCTGCAGCTTTAATCTGACAGATTACAGGGATTTACCTGCTGTCCCTGCTCTACGCTCTGCTCCGCCTCCATCACCACCTGTTCAAACAGAAACCAGTCCAGTCAGCAGGTTTAAAGCCTCACAKCTCAGCATCAATGTTCACCTGTCAGAGCCGCACCTGTTGGTCTGATCTCAGCCTCTCTGAGCTCTCAATCTGACGGGATGTCCTCCAGGCCGACAGATTAAATTAAATTAGGACGCTTGGATACAACGGTTTATTACAGGAGCCACGCTGAGCTCGACATCGACAAATTTTTATTAAATCTGTGAAAGATAGTTTAACTGTCCTAAACCTGACCTAAACCTGACCTAAACCTGACATAAACCTGTCCTAAACCTGACCTAAACCTGACCTAAACCTGTCCTAAACAAACCTGTCCTAAACCTTACCTAAACCTGTCCTAAACCTGACATAAACTTGTCCTAAACCTGACCTAAACCTGTCCTAAACTTGACCTAAACCTGTCCTAAACCTGACCTAAAGCTGTCCTAAACCTGTCCTAAACCTGTCCTAAACCTGACATAAACCTGTCCTAAACCTGACCTAAACCTGTCCTAAACCTGACCTAAAGCTGTCCTAAACCTGTCCTAAACTTGTCCTAAACCTGTCCTAAACTTGACCTAAACCTGACCTAAACCTGACCTAAACCTGTCCTAAACCTTTACTAAACCTGTCCTAAACTTGTCCTAAACCTGACAGAAACCTGACCTAAACCTGTCCTAAACCTGACATAAACCTGTCCTAAACCTGTCCTAAACCTGACCTAAATCTGTCTTAAACCTGTCCTAAACATGACCTAAACCTGATATAAACCTGTCCTAAACCTGACCTAAACCTGACCTAAACCTGACATAAACCTGACCTAAACCTGTCCTAAACTTGTCCTAAACCTGTCCTAAACCTGACCTAAACCTGACCTAAACCTGTCCTAAACCTGTACTAAACCTGACCTAAACCTGTCCTAAACTTGTACTAAACCTGTCCTAAACCTGACCTAAACTTGTCCTAAACCTGACATAAACCTGTCCTAAACCTGACCTAAATCTGAGCTAAACCTGTCCTAAACCTGTACTAAACCTGTCCTAAACTTGACCTAAACCTGACCTAAACCTGACCTAAACCTGTCCTAAACCTGTCCTAAACCTGACCTAAACCTGTCCTAAACTTGTCCTAAACCTGACAGAAACCTGTCCTAAACCTGACCTAAACATGTCCCAAACCTGTCATAAACCTGTCCTAAACCTGACATAAACCTGTCCTAAACCTGTCATAAACTTGTCCTAAACCTGACCTAAACCTGGCCTAAATCTGTCCTAAACCTGACCTAAATCTGTCCTAAACCTGACATAAACCTGTCCTAAACCTGACCTAAACCTGTCCTAAACCTGACATAAACCTGTCCTAAACCTGTCCTAAACCTGACATAAACCTGTCCTAAACCTGTCATAAACTTGTCCTAAACCTGTCCTAAACCTGACCTAAATCTGTCCTAAACCTGACCTAAATCTGTCCTAAATCTGTCCTAAACCTGACCTAAACCTGTCCAAAACCTGTACTAAACCTGACCTAAACCTGTCCTAAACTTGTCCTAAACCTATCCTTAACCTGTACTAAACCTGACCTAAAACTATCCTAAACCAGACATAAACCTGTCCTAAGCCTGACCTAAACCTGTCCTAAACCTGTCCTAAACCTGACCTAAACCTGTCCTAAACTTGTAGTAAACCTGTCCTAAACCTGACCTAAACGTCCTAAACCTGACATAAACCTGTCCTAAACCTGACCTAAATCTGAGCTAAACCTGTCCTAAACCTGTACTAAACCTGTCCTAAACTTGTCCTAAACCTGACCTAAACATGTCCTAAACCTGTCCTAAACATGACCTAAACCTGTCCTAAACCTGTCCTAAACCTGTCCTAAACTTGTCCTAAACCTGACATAAACCTGACCTAAACCTGACAAACCTGATGATGACTGATAAAGACAAACTTTTTAGACATTTCTCATCTCTTTTTCACTTCTGGCTGTTAGGAAATATGTTAGGAAAATAAAAATAAATCTCAGCTGATAACAGGAAAACAAATCTATTGTTTTATATTTTAAAATCATTTAATACCAGGAAAACAAACCAATGTTTAATGAAGGATCTACAGCAGAACAAAAACAGGAAGTTTCACCAGAAAAAACAAACAGATTTTTCATTCAGGTTCTTCTGATTTGAAACGAAGAGTTGCTCACAAAGTTTTAACCTTTTATTTAAAATAAAATCATGTTGGAKCTCAGGTTCACAAAGACTCTCAGCTTCAAACAAACTTTAGTTCTGGATCTGAAAAACTGAGGGGGCGGCCATCTTTGATTTGGAGCAAATGATCACTTTTAGAGTTTCATTGAAATACAGCCTGTGGTTCATGAGATATTTTACTGACAGACAAACAAACAAAGGTACTCATGAAGAGAAAAAACATTATCGCCCAAACAAATCCTTTCTTTAGTTTCCTGTTTCTGCCTTTAGTTACCAGGAAACTGAACCTGTGTGTGTGTGTGTGTGTGTGTGTGTGTGTGTGTGTGTGTGTGTGTGTGTGTGTGTCACTGCGCACTTTATTTGGGGCGTGTTGAGTGCAGACATTGTCAGCTAGCATTCTCAATAGAGAGAGCGACAGACACAGATAGACACGAAGCGAGGAGAGGAAGGAGAGAGAGAGTGTGTGTGTGTGTGTGTGTGTGTGTGTGTGTGTGTGTGTGTGTGT
>NW_013953238.1:93210-94962 GCF_001266775.1 Austrofundulus limnaeus
TGTGTGTGTGTGTGTGTGTGTGTGTGTGTGTGTGTGTGTGTGTGTGTGCTGACCTCCAGCTCCATGTAGTGTCCCAGTCCCTCCACCGTGTCCAGGTGGACTCTGGTCTGACCAATCAGGAACAGCCGGCGCTCCTTCCTCACCTGACCTTTGACCCCGAGAGCGTCTGACAGCACAGCCTGAACACACCTCACTGTTATCATCATCATCATCATCATCATCATCATCAGCTCTACTCTGCAGGAGGGCGGAGCCTCACCTGGAGGCTCGGGGGGTCACTGGTGGGACTGATGGAGTACTGGGACAGTTTGGGTCCATCGGTGTCTGGACGCTCGTAGAAGATCAGCTGACCTGATCCGTTCTGAGGAACAAACGGAAAATTACTTTTACCTCATTCATTCACTGAAACTGGTCTGAAACTGGTCTGAAACTGGTTTAAAACTGGTCTGAAACTGTTTTAAATCTGGTCCACATCTGGTCTGAAACTGGTTTAAATCTGGTCTAAAACTGGTCTAAAACTGATCTAAAACTGGTTTAAATCTGGTCTGAAACTAGTTTAAATCTGGTCTGGAACTGGTCTAAAACTGGTCTAAAACTGATCTAAAACTGGTTTAAATCTGGTCTGAAACTAGTTTAAATCTGGTCTGGAACTGGTCTAAAACTGGTCTAAAACTGGTTTAAATCTGGTCTGGAATTCTAAAACCAGTGTGAAACCATTTTCAAATCAGTTTAATAAAGCAGATTTGAATCCAGTTCAAAGGGGTCTAGAGGAGCTGTGGTCCTGTTAAAAGGGTCTGAAACCTGAACTGGTTCTGATGGTACCATGAAGTCCCGCAGCTTCAGCCGTCCTCGGCTGCAGTTGAAGAACGTGTCGTGCTGCCTGATGACGGTGCCCTCTGATTGGCTGAGCTCAGCAGCTCTTTGGGCGAACAGAACCGGGTCGCTCACTTTGGCTTTGATTTCCACGTTGGACGGCATGACTCTACTGAAAACGTGCAGAACAGACAGGTGAGAATTACCWGAACAGATATTTAGTATGAAATTAAAACAAAAAAATTAAAAACTCAACTATTTTCATTCAGTCAAAAATATTTTCTAATATTTACAGATAATAAATGCTAAAACTTCTGATGTGGTCCTGCTGTCCTCAGACAGGTCTTGTATTTTAGTGATATTTGCTCTAATTATCTATGCAGTGCGCAGATATATTTTATTTTAATAAACACTATGTTAATGTGAATTACGTCTATATTTCACCAGCTTGTGTAATAAACAATATTTACAGTCCAGTGGAGGATGCTGGTCGTTCAACAACAGGAAGCTCAGTTTCGTCCTTCATAATAAAATGTGTCGGTTTATAAATTCTACCCTCCGTTCCTTTTCAAGAAAATGATCTGTGACCCTCAGACAGATCATCCAATCATCATGCAGACGCTGAGCGTCTGGGCCAGCCGAGGTCAGCTCCAGAGACGCTGAGCGTCCGATGGGCGGGGCAACCTGTGTATGCTCACCAGCTGAGGATATCCCAGGATTCAATGCAGCAAAACAAACAGAGAAATGAAGACGGAGGAGTTTTTATGTTTTTTAACGAGTCAACATGATTTGGAAATTCACCAAGGACCGAAAGATTTGTTTTTAAAAGTAAGTTTAGCAACTTAGCTGATGAAATTTATTCTGCAATAAGATGTTAAATAAAAGAAAATGCAACTACAAGTTACAAAAATAAAGTCATAATAATAATGAGCTTAAAAT
>NW_013953238.1:99324-102116 GCF_001266775.1 Austrofundulus limnaeus
GTTGTGGAGCGGCCTCTAGTGCTCATTACAGGAACTGCAGCTTCAGTTTTCTCTCACTTCAGCTGAAACCAAAGCTAAAATCTTGTGTAAATTTTTATTAAATTARTAGTTTTTGATCCTAACCTCCAGGTTTGTTCTTCCTGATGAACAGAAGAGATTATTTGAGAAACTTTCTCTGTACTGTGACCGATACGCCGAGCAGATCCCCGTCACCTTCGTCCTGGGTACGTCACAGACACCACTGGAGATTTATTTCCTGTTGCTTTTAGGACTGTTTGGTTTGTGACACGTTAAAACCCCTTTAAAGGCTAAATTATTCAGTGAATGTGTTTGCAGGCAGGACTCAGTGCTTCCTTTGTTTACAGGCTGTTAATGGAAACAGATCATTAAAGAGCTGAAAACTAAAAGCGGCCTGATTCCAACTCAGAGTTTATTTATTGAACCAGGAGCAGAAACCAGGAGCTCAGGTTCTCCTCATGTTGCAGGTTTTTACGTGACTCTGGTGGTGAATCGATGGTGGAACCAGTTTGTTAACCTGCCTTGGACCGACAGGCTCATGTTCCTCATCTCCAGGTAAACAAACAAACAAAGTCTAAACAAAAATAACTACTTATTTGCTCCGTTACAACAAAAATGTTTTCTTATTTGTGCTTAAACATCAGTCACTGGTTTGGAAATCTTGTTTTTTGGAGTTTTTGTTTGATAAAAACTAAAAATACGGGATGGAAATAAAAACACAACTTGCTCCAAACATTTATAAATAAATAATAATGTTAGTTTTCAGAAACCCAACAGCAACATTTAGCTTTAGATCCCATTAGAACAGGAAATTATTACAGATTTAGTTCATTTTTTCATCCGTATAAAAACTCTGAGTGTAGTGAGTCCTCCAGGCCTGCGAGTGGCGCTGTGACCGAGACAAAACACACACCRAAAACAGGAAACATGACGTGGAGCATGTGCATAAAGTTTGTACAACAGAAGGAAAAGGACACAACTGGGATCAGAGGGTCACACAGGAGGGGGTGGGGCTTAGATATTTTTGTTTCCCAAAGGTTAGACTTTAGCCATCTCTACCGAAACATGAGGACAGTGTGTCAAAATGTCTTCAAATGCTGGTGTCTTCTGCTTCCCGCAGCTGCGTCCACGGTAAGGATGAATACGGCCGCCTCTTGCGCAGGACGCTGGTGCGTTACGTGAACCTGACGTCGCTCCTGATCTTCCGCTCCGTCAGCACGGCGGTCTGCAAACGCTTCCCGACCATCGACCACGTGGTGGAAGCAGGTTGTGTTCCTGTCTCTACTTCCTGTGTCTCCCTGTGCCCGGCTGGTGGGACATTAGGGATCATTATCAGCTGATTAGAGCAGGACTGATGGCTGCAGATGGAATCAGGAGATGAGCCAAATGTCTGTTTATTTTCACAACGTTGGAGAAAATTTAACAGAAAATAAGTTCCAGTCAACAGTTTGTTTTTCTTTCACTGCCAGATTTCAACGTTTCAGACTTCAGGTTGTGAGTCATCCCTCTGTCTGTCTGCAGGGTTCATGACTCCAGAGGAGAGGAAGGTGTTTGAGAACATTCGTTCTCCTCACCTGAAGTACTGGATCCCCGTGGTTTGGTTCTCCAACCTGGCCTCTAAAGCCCGGCAGGAGGGACGCATCCAGGACAGCATCGACCTGCAGAACCTTCTCAACGTGAGATTTCAACTAGACKTCCTGTCAGAAAACACAGACTGAGATCTAAATATTTCCTAATATAAATCATTTATCTGAAAGTCATATTTTGTTTTATAACTATACCAAATGTTTCTGTAATAAGTTTAACTTCAAACATGAAAAAAGTACAAAAATATGAGTCCAGTAACATCATAAATACTGACCCAGAATTACCTTTCAAATGTACCTGTTTTATTCTGCAGCAAGTAAATGTTTTAAACATAATTTTTTCTCTAATCGGATTATAAATGATTTATATGTCATTAAGTTTTATTTTGTGATTTTAATAGTTTTCTATCAACAAAAAGACCAGAATCCTTTTTCCACCATTATAACCATAACTGGCTGATTCTGTTTGGATAAAAAGGCTCCTAAGTACAGATAAAACCCAAACTGATGTCTCAAAGTGGATTTGCAGGCCTGTTAGTGACCACAGAGAGCAAACTGTGGGTAACATGACACTGAGTCTGCTGCCAGCAGAACGACCAAGTTCATCTGGTCCATTTACAGGATTCAGTTACAGAAACATCTGTTTCCTGTCTGTGTTCAGATCAACTGTTTCCTGTGTTCAGATCAACTGTTTCCTGTGTTCAGATCAACTGTTTCCTGTGTTCAGATTAACTGTTTCCTGTGTTCAGATTAACTGTTTCCTGTCTGTGTTCAGATGATCTGTTTCCTGTGTTCAGATGATCTGTTTCCTGTGTTCAGACGAACTGTTTCCTGTGTTCAGATGATCTGTTTCCTGTGTTCAGATTATCTGTTTCCTGTCTGTGTTCAGATTAACTGTTTCCTGTGTTCAGATGATGTGTTTCCTGTGTTCAGATGATCTGTTTCCTGTGTTCAGATGATCTGTTTCCTGTCTGTGTTCAGATGATCTGTTTCCTGTCTGTGTTCAGATTAACTGTTTCCTGTGTTCAGATTAACTGTTTCCTGTGTTCAGATGATCTTTCCTGTGTTCAGATGATCCGTTTCCTGTGTTCAGATGATCTGTTTCCTGTGTTCAGATGATCTGTTTCCTGTGTTCAGATGATCTGTTTCCTGTGTTCAGATGATCTGTTTCCTGTGTTCAGATGATCC
>NW_013953238.1:108479-117223 GCF_001266775.1 Austrofundulus limnaeus
CTGAGAGAGTTCAGCTGGTGTCTTGTCTTTCCATGCCTTTTTACACCTCCCTTTCTTCATGTGTTCAATACCCTGTGCCATTCCACATTATTCAAAAAACTTCATTTCTGGACATTTATGGTTTGATTTCTTTGTATGTATGGATCACTTGGGTTGTTACCAACATCTGGTGAAAATTTCATGTCATTAGTACCTCTAGTAATATATTTACTGAGAAAAATGGTGACGTGTTCAATACTTATTTTACCTGCTGTATTAAGATAATCTCACACTTGTTAAATATTAAGATAATCTCACACTTGTTAAATATTAAGATAATCTCACACTTGTTAAATATATTTTGGTTGTTTGAACAGATCATGTTGTGTTTTTCAGGTTCTGGGTCGAGTCCGACGTCTGCTCAGCGTTCAGGAGCCTCCTGATCTCAAACATCCTCGACCGGTTTTTAAACGCCACAGCAGCGACGCCACCAGCAGCTTCTTCCCAGACCTCAGGTACCAGTACTACAGGGTACTACAAAGTACTACCAATACTTGTACTCATTGTGTTTCATGGTTTCTTTTGGAATCCAACCAGGACCAATCCAGGCGTGGTGGACCAGGCTCCGCCCTCRTCCCTGGTCCCCCCCCCCCAGTCCRTGGACACTCTGTCCACCTTGAGGGAGGTCAACAGYGACCCTCCGTCCCCTGAGAGCGAGTCCTCGCTTGTGTTTCCTCAGCTGGTCGTCAGCCCGCCGCTGTTCGCCCACGCCTGCAACAACAACGGTTCTGTAAACAAACCCAACGGATTCAATCTTTCACCCACTGAGGAGGTCCCGAGTCTGGAGGTCCCGAGTCTGGAGGCCCCGAGTCTGGAAGCCCCGAGTCTGGAGGCCCCGAGTCTGGAGGCCCCGAGTCTGGAGGCCCCGAGTCTGGAGGCCCCAAGGTGATCCTCCTCAGGCCATCCAAACCCAATCATCGTGTCTTAAATAACTCTTGTTTCTGTCCTCAGCGTCTCCAGGACCGGCTCCAACTGCTGCTCCCCGACCCAGCTGGGACCCAAAGAGTTCCGCTGGACCACCATCGACCAGAACCGTCCYCCCACCAGGCCCAGGGGACGCCAGTTCTCCCTGCAGTTCTCCAGACAGACGTCCAAGTCCTCGGTCCGCAGCCTGCCCAGTCCCAAGGGCCTGGGCCGCCGCAGGAGACGCCTGGGCCGACACCTGGCCCCCAGGACTCCCAGTCCCACCCTCAACACGCTGCAGATCCCCGAGCCGGACTACGATCGGGACTTCGTGGGGACGGCTGACAGTGACGATGAGGAGGAAACTAACCGAGATGAAGACGAGAAGGAGAACTCTTAAAAACACAAGTCGCAGAAAAAAAAGAGACGTGAAGTTCAAACAGAACCTTTTCTGACAAATTAATAAAATAAGAAAAGATTAAATGAAATATTTTTTCAAAATGCTCACATGAAGACAGTTTATAAAAATATTCTCATAAACACGTTTTTAAAATATCCATGTTCACATGAAAACAACAAAATACAATTTAAATAAAATCATTTTTTATTTGGGCATTTTAATGGAAGAATAACTGTTAAAGATAACTGTTGAAGACCTGATAAAGAGGAAACTGTAGCTTTAATTAAAGGATTCAGAGGTGAAGGACAGAAAGAAAGGATGAAAATTAAATTAATTGTGATCATCACATCAAACTGAGGATTAAGTTAAACTTAAACACATTTTCACATCCTGACAGCACGAGTGCTTCGTCTCACTACCTGAGGTAACTCCTAGAAAACTGCTCTCAATCTTTATTTTATTTTATTCTAATGAGTTTTATTTTGATATAATTTGAATGAGGATATCTAGATTTCCCAGCTGGAAACAAAATGTACCTTTACTAGCATAGCAAGCAGATATTTTCATTATTTAGCTCAGTTTGAGTGTTAAACATTTCCCACAAACATTTTATTGGTATCTAGCTCTTTGTTGTTACATTTTCATGATTTTTACTAAATGTTTTTTAAAAGTTGCAGCTAAATATTAAATTTTACATTTAAGTATCTCAGAATGAATTGCAGCCTTTGCTGTTGGTACGCGACTTTTGTTGTGACATCATCATCCTGCTACAAAAGCAAATGCTAAATCTGTTACCTCTGCTAATGCTGCTAACTCTTCTAAGACTACTAACACTACTAACACTGATAATGCTGCTAACGCTGCTAATGCTACTAACACTGATAATGCTGCTAACGCTGCTAACTCTGCTAATGCTACTAACACTGNCTGCTAATGCTACTAACACTGCTAATTCTGCTAATTCTACTAACACTGCTAACTCTGGCAATGCTGCTAACACTGCTAACTCTTCTAACACTGCTAACACTACTAAMACAGCTAATGCTACTAACACTGCTAATGYTACTAACACTGACAATGCTGCTAACGCTCTAATGCTGCTAACACTGCTAACTCTGCTAATGCTAACACGGCTAACGCTGCTAATTCTGCTAACGCTGCTAACTCTTCTAATGCTGCTAACACTACTAACGCCACTAATGCTGCTAACTCTTTTAACGCTGTTAACTCTGCTAATGCTACTAACACAGATAATTCTGCTAATTCTACCAACGCTGCTAACTCTAACACTGCTAACACTACTAAGACTGCTAATGCTACTAACAATGATAATGCTGCTAACTCTGATGATGTGCTAACACTGCTAACTCTTCTAACACTGCTAACTACTAACAATGCTACTGCTACTTACATTGATAACTCTGATAATGCTGCAAACTCTGCTAATGCTGCTAATGCTACTAACACTGCTAATGCTGCTAATGCTATTAACACTGCTAACACTGCTAATGCTGCTAATGCTACTAACACTGCTAATGCTGCTAACTCTGCTAATGCTACTAACATGGCTAACGCTGTTAATTCTGCTAACGCTGCTAACTCTTCTAATGCTGCTAACACTACTAACACCACTAATGCTGCTAACGCTGCTAACTCTTTAACGCTGCTAACTCTGCTAATGCTGCTAACTCTGCTAATGCTGCTAACTCTGCTAATGCTGCTAACTCTTTAACGCTGCTAACTCTGCTAATGCTGCTAACGCTGCTGAAGATGACATCTAAAATTTTAACTGGCTAAAAATGAGAGTTTGATGTAGGGAACTTTTAGCAGCGTTAGCATTAGCTTTTGTCGCAGGATAATGTTATTTAGCAAAGGCCACCAACCAACAGTAAAGATAGCATTCCAATTCTGAAATACGTAAAATAGCATTTAGCCACAACATTTACATTTAGTAAAAAATAGCTAAATGTAAAAGCAGTGAGCTAAATAATAAAATGTTGGGGAAATTTTTAACATTTTATTTCACAGTTGGCGTCACGTAAGTAAGTAGATATTTGTTGGGTCACAGTTAAAGCCCGGAATCAGAGTTTTAAATAAAATGTTGGCCTCCTTCAGGGGAAAATGTCTTCATTTCGTACAGTTTGGTTTATATCCAAGAAGCATCAGGATCAGAACCAGGAAGTGACGAGAATTAATAAATTCTTTAAACTGATGGATAAATTATTCAGCGGGATGTTTGGCCCGAGCAAAGCCGACCCGGTCCAGACCTTTGTCAAAGATGCTGTAGTACTCAGTCAGAAATACATCTCCCAGAATCCACAGCGGGCCTTCAGGGGAGATGATGTCGATGGCCTCGAAACCGCTAAAACACAGCTCCCTGCTGCCGAAGATCTCCTGAAGGACAGAGAGASGGTCAACAACTGAGACGTTCCTCTGAGGAAACCTTTCAGACTAGCCTTCAGCTCATCAGAACCAAACAGACCTTTCTGACGTACAGCTCAGAGGTCAGCGTGTACTCCATCCCACCCAGAACAAAGGTCACGTGAGGTAAACTGGACAATCGACCGCAGTCCATCACAAACTGCAGCAGATCAAAGAMAAACGGGTCATTTTATCCAGGTATAAAACCAGGGACGAGGGGGCGTGGTCAAGACACGGTTCCTGACCTCGCCGATGCCGGTGGGCGTGGCTCCGATCAGCTGCTGGAGGCTGAGGATTTCACTGGTCGGTCCAGCAATCAGGGAGGTCCCAGTGTCAACGATGGCCTGACATCCACGAGGACAGAAGGAGCTGACGCCCTGCACCGCCACACTGGACCAGAACCAGGACAAACGGGTCAGAACCAGGACCAGAACCAGGACATACGGGTCAGAACCATACCTCTCCATCTTGATCTGCCAGTATCCTTTAGCGCTCAGGGGGATCCAGTTGATGGGTCCGGTGTACAACGTGTCGTCTTTCCCGCCCAGCAGCAGTTCTCCTTCTGGGTTGCTGGTACTGGTTCTCCTTCAGGAGCAAACAGAACCCGGTCAAGAGTTCTGATCACTAAATTCACAGTAAATGAATCTTCAGATGACGACAATAAAAGTCTTAAAAGCCCAACCAGATTTTACAGATCATCGGTCTGAAGGGTCCAATCACCTCCAAATCACCTCCATTCATTTGCATTGAGAAAAAGTGGCCGAAGTTACTTCGGCTGCCATCTTGTTTTTGCTGTTTCTGCTCCAGTATGTGACAGAAGTTACGCTCAGCTACCACTAAACCAATTTTCAGCTCAATATATCAAACAGAGGCTGAGGGAAAACCCCTTGAATATAGCTATGGTGGCCATCTTGGAATTTTATTTTGGCTACTATTTGTGATAGAGCTGACCTTTAGCTACTAGTACCGATTTTTAGCTAATTAGGTTGAAAATTGGCTGAATTAAAGATGTTTGAATAAACCTATGATGTCAATAGTAATTAAAATGTTTATCTGCTGCAGGTAAGACACTGACTGACCTACAGTTGGGGTGTAGCCTGAGGGATGGTTTAAAATGGCTGAATGAGAGACTTTTTTTTCAAAGTTAACTTTAGCAATTAGCTTAAACTTGAGAGCAGCATTCATAATGTGTTGAGTTAGCTCTCAGCTACCAGCCCACCAAATTTCAGCTTTGTTTGTTTTAAAAACAGCTGAGAAATGAAGTTCTGTTCATTTACACAAAGGAAACGCCTCAGCCAATCAGAAAGCTCAGTTAGGGACCCACAGTACCCGCCTCCTGTCAATCAAACAGTGTCGGCCAATCAGGAGGCTGGATTCTGGGGGTGTGAGAGGCAGGGTGAGAAGAATATGGGTCATTTCAAGAAGCCGCTGTGTGAAAAGTATAAGGTCTGTTCAAATAATTCTTGGACTGTGAGTGTCAGGAGACTCTGGWCTTTACTGAAATAAATTTYCAAGCATGTACATGGCTTTATGGCCGAGATATGACGAGTTAAAAAGTARTAAGTCTGAACTAAAAGTTCACTGAATTTTACATGGTGGAGACGGGAGAACGAACTGGTCTTTGTGGTTTCTGAAGCACGCTGAGAGAAAACCGTTTGTCTTAGAGCCAAACCAGCACATTTTCTGAAAGAAGACAAAAAATCCTACATTTTGATGTATAATTTGTCTTTGTAACATGAAAATCGAGGCTGTAGCAGGAATTTGTTTGCAAAGATTTTTCTTTACAGGCACACAGCTCACCCTCTAGGTCACATGACCTGGAGCAGTGTTTCCCAAAGTTGGGGTCGGGACCCAAAGTGGGGTCCCGAAACATCAAGGTTGGGTCCTGAAAAGATTTTCGGAAGTAATTACATTTGTCTTAGTTGTTACAAAGGAGTGAGGTTAGTGTGTTTAAAATGGATAAATGTAGTATAAAAAATATTGTTACTATGCCCATGTTTAGTTGACCTGATACAAATGTTTATCATCCAGAAACAGTTGTGGGCTCAGGTCTCTACTGTTATTTTGTGGGTCAAAAGATGAAAAGTTTGGGAACCACTGCACTTTGGTTCCCAAAGTTGGGCTTGGGACCCAATTATGGGTCATGAAGCACCTTGGATAATCTCCAGAAATCAATTTAAAGGGTAATAAAATAATTGCTGATGTAACATTTTTCCTATAACTATTATAAAAACACAAACTAAGTAAAAATAAGTATTTGTATTTGTGTACAAGCTGTTTAGATTGTCAAAAAGCCTGTGTTTTTAGGGTTATTAACAAAGTTTGAGTACTCAGACCAGTAATATTTGGGGTCACAAGWKTTTGCCATGGATATTTTGTGGGTCAGAAGATAAAATGTTTGGAAACACTGACCTAGAGTGCATCGTTGGATCTGGTTTTAATGTAACCCAATGGGGGATTTTGARGTTAGTTTTTTGCGAATTACGTCGCCATTGTAACACCATTTGTAAAGCTGTATAACAGCACACATCTCGAGATCAACGCCGTCATATTGATGTGTTTTTATGGGGCTAACGGTAACAGATGAAAAATAAATAAAGACCAGTTTAGGAGTGGATAATAATGGTTGCCTGCCATTCAACTGGCCTTGATTCACGAGGCTCGCCTCTATCCCTTTCTATTGAATAGGCTTGGCAATGCTAACAATGCTAACAATGCTAACAATGCTAACAATGATAATGATGGTTAATAAGAACAGCCAGAGTTACAGAGCACCTGTGACTTCAGCTGCTGGCTCTCAGGTGACACAGCTACCTGCTCAGGTAGAAGGAGAACACAGGCTCATCTACGATCTTCTGTGCGATCATGTTGTCAAAGACGGGGTTTCCCAGGATYTCTGCCAGGGACTGGTAGCCCAGGCCCAGAACTCCGTCAAACTTTGCGTTTACGAAGGTGAAACCGGGTTCGTAGACCGACTCCCCAAACTCCTGGTTCAGGACCGTCAGTCCCGCAATCTGAACCCAAACAGAGATTAGAACCTTGATGGTTTCCTACTTCCTGTTTGAACCTGAACGCACCTTCAGCGTGTCTCTTCCCATGACTCCCAGCAGATGTCCTGATCCGTAGTGAATCCCAAACTTGCGACCATCGTGATGGAACGAGTCGGACTCGAAGGCCCTGAAGCTTCTGTGCAGCGCTGCAAACAAACAGCTGTTTACTTCACATCACAACGACGATGTCACAGTCCGGACCACTAAACCCTGAACTTCTTATCAGCTCTCGGCTAACTGAGCCCGGGTCGGGCCGTCCTGACCCGCAGACCAGGTTCTAGTTAAAGGAGGTGTTTGTACCGCAGGCCTGGCTGACGCAGTAGGACGACGGCACCCACAGGTCGGCTGATCCCGTGTCAAAAATCACCGAGAAGTTCTGCTCCGGGGTCCCCAAACTGATCTCCCCGTAGTACTGAGCCTGGAACAGGAACCGAGTCTGACTGAGTGAAACAAGATTAAATCACAACCAAGAACTAATTCTGAGTCTTTCCTCTAAATTTAGAAATTGTTTCATTTCATTTAAGTGAAATCAGGAACAGAGACTGATCCAAACATCTCTTCTGGARAGATTAAAAGAGACGTGAGTCTTTTATTTTGAAATAATCTCAGATTATGTTTTGATGTGGAAGAAGGTAAATTAAACCAAAAGAAATAAGCTGCTGTCACTCCCTGGCAGCCCTCTTCACTTACGTCCATGAAGTTGTAGAGTTTCTCTCGGGAGCGTCCGAGGCTGAGGGACGGCGTTCCGGGTGGGAAACACTGAGCGTAGCGGCGGTTGAACATGTCGGGTCTGTGGTCCTTCAGGAAGTCCTCCAGCAGGCCCTGGGCCCGGAGCTGGCTCCGGACCGGGTCCAGCCGCCTCAGAGCCACCCTGAGGGCCAAAGCTTCATTAAACTCTGCTGTTTGACCGGAACAAATCAAATGTTTGTTCAGTTCACAGTCACCTGGATTCACCTGAAAAGCTTTTATTTTGTTAAAACTCCTAAAACTACAATTAAAATTTGTTCTAAAAGAATCTTTATCAACTAAAAACAACACAATCCTCAACAATTGGAACATTTTTGTTTTCCTGCTTCAGTTAAATAATTAAAACAAAGTATTTTTTCTGACCTGAGCAGCGCTGAGCTCCATGAGGGCAGCAGCAGCAGCAGCAGCAGCTTCAGCATGTCGTCTGTTTGCTGCTCAGCCGAAGTTCTGCTGGTTTATCAGACAAACCCTCAGTTCTGATTGGACCTGAGAGATAAACAAACACAAAAAACCCTCCAGTTAGCCTCTCATCTGACCGAAGGCCAAATGTCTGAACATCTGAGGACTCTGAGCTTTTACTTTAGCTACAAGTAGCATAACTCTAGCTAAAATGAACRGCTACAAGCTAAAGTAGCATAACTAGCTAAAAACTGAACAATAAGATAACATAAGACAAAATTAGCAGAACTGTATGACAGAGCTATAAGCTAAAATTAGCAGAACTGTAGCTAAAAATAAAACTAAGAGCTATAAGCTAAAATTAGCAGAACTGTAGCTAAAAATAAAACTAAGCTATAAGCTAAAATTAGCAGAACTGTAGCTAAAAATAAAACTAAGCTATAAGCTAAAATTAGCAGGACTGTAGCTAAAAATAAAACAATGTTATAAACTAAAATTATCAGAACTGTTGCTAAAAATAAAAAACTATAAGCTAAAATTAGCCGAACTGTAGCTAAAAAAAAAAAAGCTATAAGCTAAAATTAGAACTGTAGCTAAAATTAAGAGATAAACCAAAATTACCAGAATTGTAGCTAAAAACTAAACTATAAGCTAAAATTAGAACTAGCTAAAAACAAAACTAAACTATAAGCTACAATTAGCAGAACTGTAGCTAAAAACAAAACTAAGCTATAAGCTAAAATTAGAACTAGCTAAAAACAAAACTAAACTATAAGCTACAATTA
>NW_013953238.1:123948-129360 GCF_001266775.1 Austrofundulus limnaeus
AACTGTAGCTAAAAACAAAACTAAGCTATAAGCTAAAATTAGAACTAGCTAAAAACAAAACTAAGCTATAAGCTAAAATTATCAGAACTGTAGCTAAAAACAAAACTAAACTATAAGCTACAATTAGCAGAACTGTAGCTAAAAACAAAACTAAGCTATAAGCTAAAATTAGAACTAGCTAAAAACAAAACTAAGCTATAAGCTAAAATTATCAGAACTGTAGCTAAAAACAAAACTAAGCTACTCTTTATTGCTAAAAGTGTTTGCTCACCCATCATCCCAACGACTGCACCAGTGCACAAAGCAAGGCCCATTAAGACATGGCTGCTGGTCTGGTGTGGATGAACTGGACCGGTCTACATGTGACCTCACAGATTATGTTCATTAACACTTGTAAAGCTGGACGGCCTTCCAGAAGAGCTGAAGCTGGTCTGGATGCAGAGGGTGGACCAACATCATGCTGAACCTTATGGATCAGGAACAGGATGTACCTGAAGCTCATGAGTCAAGGCAGGTCAGACACTTATTAAAATATAGTTTAATCTCAAAAGATCAGAACTGTAGCTAAAACAGAGCTACGATCTACTTTAGCTACAGTAGCTGCAGAAGAATAAAAAGTAAAATTAGCAGAAGATAACAGCGAGGTGTTGACAGTGTGGTTGTGTAACGTCATGTTGACTCAGTCAGGTCTCAGTCACTCTGACCTGAGGATTCACAGCTGCTTACTGGTTTGTTAGAGTTTTAATTACCAACCTGCTGGTTTGAACCCTGAACCAACTCATCACCTGCTGATGTCAGGTGTGTTACTCACATCACTCTCAGCTACCTCCAGCTCTACGTCCAGTTACTGTCATTAGCTGCGGCGGCCATCTTTTATCAGGTTGAATCTGATGCTAATTTAAAAGTTAAAAAAGTGAAAATCAACTGAGACCAAACAAGACATTCTTCAGGACTTGTTTATTTATATCAGTAAACAAAAACAAACATCCAAACTTGCTTCTTGACTAAGTTTGACACCAAAAAGAGGCCGAAGGTTCAGAGCGCCTCGGCTGAGCAGAAATATAAATTAAACTAATCCGGCTGTCGGTGGTCTCTAGCAGGGGTGGTGGTCGGGGACTCGCTTCCTGCACAAACAAACAAACAGGAGTCAGAGCAGGAGGAGTGGTCAGTCAGCAGCAGGGGGCGGAGCCAGACTCACCTGGGAGCAGCTTTGATGATGTTGTCGACCCTCAGGATCATCTCGGCTGCCTCCGAGGCGCTCAGCAGCATCTGACGCTTCACCTGGAACGACTCGGTGATGCCCAGCTCCACCATGTCGCCCACCGTGCCCTCGGACATGTCTGCGTGGGGGGGGGACACAAACAGCGTTAAGACTTGGCCCGCCCTCACAGAGCACCTGGCGGCCTCGGGGAGCGTGGACTCACTCAGACCGAAGGTGGTCTTGTTGTCCTGGTGAGCGGCTCTCAGCTGGGCCACCAGGTCGGCGCTGTCGTAGCCGGCGTTGTCTGCGATGATGGTGGGCAGCTGAGGAGAGAGAGAGAGCTTTTATTTTTTTATTAAAGATTCACGTAAAGATTTAATTTATCAGCATATTTCCATTATTTTATAAGATTTAAACTTTTTGCTTTTATAATTGTATTTCCTTATTTGTCAGTTTGACTCTTTTGTTGCCCCACACATCTGTAAATAAGCTATATAATAAATAGTGTAAGCACTAAAAATTAATATAATATATATAAAATCAGAGTTGTGAAGTAACTAAGTACAAATACTTTGTTACCAGTGTTGTATAAAGTACCTCAAAGTGATACTTGAGTAAAAGTACAAGTATCTTATCATAAAAAGTTTGGGAAAAGTTAAAGTCTGCTATAAAAATATTACTTGAGTAAAGTATCTGATATTTTTTGTACTTAAGTATCCAAAGTAAATTTCTGACACAAAATCTACTTAAGTATTAAAAGTAAAAGTACTGAGTAAAAGTGAGCAGTTAGATTTTCCAAAATGACATTTATTGGGAGGTGACTTCTCCAAAAACTATATTTTCTAACGGCGTGCAGCTGTGATGGGTTGTGTACAAGCTAATAGTGTGTCAGAATGGTATATATTTATACTTCTCATCCAAACACAATTAAATTCACTCTATAGGAGACACAGTTTATCAGGAGAGGATTTTTATTAAGTAACAACTCAGAATAAAACAGGAGTAACAACTTTCTACTTCTTACCTTTTTAAAAATGTACTGAGTAGAAAGTACAGATAATTGTGTAACAGTTTAACAAGTAAAAAGTACGCTGAAAAATAATTACTCAAGTAAAGTACAGATAACCAAAATTTCTACTTAAGTACAGTAGCTAAGTATTTGTACTTAGTTACTTCACAACTCTGTTACTGTACTTAAGTAGAAATTTTGGTTATCTGTACTTTACTTGWGTAATTATATTTCAGTGTACTTTTTACTTTTACTTATTACATTTTTACGCAATTATCTGTACTTTCTTCTCCTTACATTATTTTATAATTTATAACTTCAAATAAAACCTTTTTTTTAAACGGTAAAAAGTAGAAAGTCGTTGCTCTTATTTTATTCCAGATTGTTGTTATAAAAAAACACTATCTTGATAAATTGTGTCTCCTAGGTAAAGTGTATTTAATTGTGTTTGGATGAACGTTATAAATATATAACATTCTGACACACTATTAGTTTGTACAGTCAAACAAAGCTAAATGTTTTTTGGAGGAATCACCTCCCAATAAATGTCGTTTTGGAAAACCTGACGGCTCACTTTTACTCAGTACTTTTACTTGTAATAAGTAGATTTTTTTCAGAAATTTATTTTTGATACTTAAGTACAAAAAATATCAAATACTTTAAGACTTTTACTCAAGTAGTATTCTTATAGAAGACTTTAACTTTTACCAAAGTATTTTTATAAGATACTTGTACTTTTACTCAAGTATCACTTTGAGGTACTTTATACAACACAGTATAAAATACCTTTGTGTTTCCATGTCTTAAAAATTTAGTGAAAYTTAAATGTTGCAAACAATTCACTACAAAAAAGTAATAATATATTTTTGTGTTTTGTTTTTGGCATCTCTTTCATTCCATACGTCATCACTATTATCCGGATTAAACGGACGAACGCACCATCCTCAGAGCTTTGGCGAACGACTCCATGGCGGCGGCTTCTTTTCCAGGCGTCCTGTTGGCTAAATCGCTCACCACCTTGGCCATCAGCATCTCAGAGCAGCCTGGTGAGGAAAACGATGAGTCGTGATTACGTTGGCGGCGGCTCCTTTAGTGGAACCAGACCCGGGTTCAGGGTTTACCTCCTCCGTAGACGGTGCGCGGCTCCTTCACCGTCTGCGCCAACACACACAGAGCGTCGTGCAGCGAGCGCTCCGCCTCGTCCAGAATCTGCTGAGTCGCTCCTCGCAGGACCACCGTGCACGCCTCACCTGAAGAGAGGAGGAGCTAAAGGTCAGACCGTGGCAGGTGAAGAACTGTAGCAGGGATGTACGGAACCACGTGAGGGCCACAAAAATATAAATCACAGAAAGAGATTAGGGTCATAAAAAATGTATTATATTTATGAAGTACTACAAAAAAACTAAATACAAAGAAGAAACATTGATTTTAAAATATATAAAACAAGTATAAACAAATTATAAATGTTTTTGATTTTAATTTATAAGAATGTAGTCCAGGTAAGGTTTTTTTCTCCTTAATTTTTTTAATCTATACAAGAAAAAATAGAAATCACCAACATCAGCATTAAAGATAAAACCATTTACACAAAAATAAAACTAATTTAAAAATATTTAAATTATCAGCATGTTCTCATTTTATTAGATGTATTGAAATTTCAAAGATTTCAAATTTTTTGTTTTATATTTTTTATAAATATTTGCTCATTTGTCAATTTGACCATTTTATTGCCCCATACATCTGTAAATACGCTACATAAAAATAGTGTTTGCTCTTTTTAAATTAACACATATAATAAAATATAATTCCTTACACAATAAAGTAGTATTTTTTATAGTTTTTGGCACCTCTTTCATTCCATACATCAGCACTGTTATTATATTTTGTTGAAAATCCAACAAACACTTCCTGTTGATAACATCTATAGATTCTTTCACGGCTCTTTAAATGTAAAAATAGTAACTCTTGGTGATGAGGCGTGTGCGTACCCATGGCGACTCCAGAGAAGTGGATGAGCGTGTCTTCGCCGATCATCACCTCCTCGATCAGTTTGCACTGACCGAGCTTCACCAGCTCCGGGTGGTCGAAGGTGGAGGTGATCTCCCCACCTGCACACGACAAATCATTTCATAAAAATCAAGTTTCAGATAAAACCCAACAGACAAACCAAGTTTCAGAGGTTTTATGAAAGCACACCGGTGACGAGGGCGAGGCGCTCCACGCCAGCGAAGTCGGCGTGCTCGATGGCCATGACGCCCGCCTGGGCGAACAACTGCTCCGGGTAATTATAGATCAGCTGTCTGCAGGAAAATATTTATTAAATCATGAAACAATGACAGGATGAGTCAGGAGGAGTGATGCATGTTGTTTCTATGGAAGGTCAAAGACGCCATAAATGTAAAAATAAATACACAACAAACTGAACTGTAACATTTAAAAAATRTAGGTTTAATGATGAACCATACAAATCCTCCAAACCACTAGGGGGCAGTGTTCCTCTATACATTAAATAGGTTTCATACTTGAATTTTACATTTTATTTTAAAGAATTTCTTTTAGTGTTTACTTAACTTTGTGATCTATGCAAGTGTGTATATCAAAAGTAAAAAAAAGCTGACAAGAAGACCTCACATAAATCATTTAAAACAAAAATGGCCAAATCCATTGCAGTACTGTATAAAGTAAGGGACTTGTTTAATGACAAAGCTTTGTTTATRTTATATAATGCAATAATTGTTTCACACTTGATTTATTKTATAGAAGTCTGGGGGAAAGCATGTAAAACAATTACAAATCATGTTTTTATTTACAGAAAAGAGGTGTAAGAATTATCACCAGAAAACACTACAGTCACCCACCTAATAYATTATTTTATCAGTTGAAATTATTGAAAYTTTATGAGTTGGTTGATCATAATATTTTGCAGGTTGTGTCTAAGACTCATAAAAATGTGTTACCTTTAAAAATCCAATTAAATTTTGTTGAGAGTAAATCATTATAATCTTAAGGGTAAACAGATGTTTGTAAAGCCTAAAATTCGAACCAATTTTAAGGATCGATGTACTACAGTTCAAGGAATAAGACTGGAATAATCTGGAAAGTGATTATAAAAATGCTGGTTCAATAAATTTGAGAGAACGATAAAAGTTAGTTTGTTGAAGAGATACGAATTTGTATAAGAGCTGCTGTTTGGGAAGGAGTT
>NW_013953238.1:130239-134167 GCF_001266775.1 Austrofundulus limnaeus
AATGTAAATATATTAGTTGTGGCACTGTCGGCCCCCCATACATCCTCTCCCTCGTCGTTCAGCTCAGGTGAGTTGTTACCTGTTGATGAAGCAGTTGATGCCATGTTTCAGGATCCTGTCCACCTTCTCCTTCATCTTCTGCTTCTCTGCCATCTCGATCTCCGCCACCTTCGCTGTCGAGTCGACGCGAACTCTGGAGCCGAAGATCTGACAGGATCAAACCAGAACCACGGTTCATCAATAACATGTGGGATTAGAACCACGGTTCATCAATAACATGTGGGATCAGAACCACGGTTCATCAGTAACATGTGGGATCAGAACTACGGTTCATCAGTAACGTGGGATCAGAACCACGGTTCATCAGTAACATGTGGGATCAGAACCACGGTTCATCAGTAACATGTGGGATCAGAACCACAGTTCATCAGTAACATGTGGGATCAGAACCACGGTTCATCAGTAACATGTTGGATGTAAACTCCTTCACAATAAATTAAATATTTTGGTGAACAATTCGGCTGTGCAGGAAACGCTCGGCGTGTTTCTGAACCTTGATCTTGTCCGTGTCCATGCCGGTGTTGGCGATGAGGATCTTGACGTTCTCCAGCCTCTTTGGTTGGTTCACGCCAATCTTCTTGTCCAACAGAAAACCTGCGCGGATCAAGCCACAGCTCGGTAACCAATCACAGAGCAGAGCTCCCCCCCCACAACATCACAGGGCCTCACCTTCATCCAGGTAGGAATCGGTGAGGCTGCCTCCCAGCTTCTTGATGACGTGGATGGCCTCCAGGTTCCCGGAGCCCTTCAGTCTCATGACGGCGTCCACCGCCAGCTTGGAGAAGTGATCTTTGTGATGAGTCAGCAGTTTGGAGGACAGCGTGGTGCGGGCGATGTTCAGCAGGTCCTCCTGGAAACGAGCCTCGTCGTTGCTATGGAGAGCAGAGAGGACAGGCTTCACCTCGCTGCTGAGCTCAGGCTAATTAACGCCGAGTCATGTTTACAGGTGAACTCACCTGTGGTCGGCGGCAGCCTCCTTCAGAGCCTCTCTGGCCGCCTGAGTCGCCTTCCTCCAGCCGGAGATGATGATCTGAGGATGAATCTTCCTGGCGATGAGAAGCTCCGCCTCCTGAGACAGGTAAGGGACAAGGTTAAAGAGCAGAAACATCAGAAAGATGATCGACCGACGAGTCGCAGTTTTTACCCGCAGCAGCTCGGCGGCGAGCACCGTGACGGAGGTCGTCCCGTCTCCAACTTCATCGTCCTGAACCTTGGACATGTCTGCGAACAGGTCAGGTTTTAGTTCAGAACAAACACCTTCAAACGGTTCAACRGCCTCCTCACTCACCAACCAGAACTTTGGCGGCTGGGTTGTCGACGCCGATGGCCTTCAGGATGGTGGCGCCATCATTGGTCACCGTGACGGTGCCGCTTTTCCCCGCACCGCTCAGCAGGATCTTATCCTACAGGACAGCAGACAGGTTATTAAAGGGTTAACCACAAACCAGACAACAGCTCTGAGGGGACCTACCATCCCCTTCGGCCCCAGAGTGCTCTTCACCAGATCTCCGATGGCGATGGCGCCCACGAAAGACGACTGCAGACAGAAACATCAGAGTTTTAATAAATATATTAAAGATAAACTTTAAGAAAGCTGAAGTGAACTCACCAGTCGAGCAGTTTCTGCTTTCTCTTCATCAGCTCCATGTTTGAAGATGTTCACCGGGGCCATGGATAAGGACGCCTGCAGGACCGAATAATTACAAAGAAACAATGAGTCTGCAGCTGCGTGGGATTTAAAAACTAAAAGCTTTTTACTTTTAACTTTCATAACAAATAAATACATTTATAGAGCTGTTTAATTTATATAGTCTGATTTTTCCCCATTGTCGTCAGGTTGGTTAAAATATTTCTTTTCAGGGGAATAAATATTTTTTATTCCGAGCACCAGTGAAAGCAGCAGCAACGAAGCCCCGCCCATTTCATCCTGGAAACCGCTAGAAGCTTTTAATTTATCATAAAAATAAAATAAAAAACTACTAATAACATGCGAAACTGTTTAGAAAGCTACACTCAAATTAAACTCACGCGTTGTTACTAAATGAGTTTTGTTAAAAATTCACTATTCATTAACTCTAGTTACTGGTTTTTTCCTGATTGACGGCTACAAAGAAGCTCAGTACGGTTAGCATGCTAACAGGCTAACTCTGCGGTTAACACGAATGAAATATAAGCCGAAACACGATCAAACCCGCGAGTTTAAATGATGTTATTAAAGGCAAACACGGCAGCTTTACTAGCGCTGATAACAACCAAACGACAATAATGCTGCTAGCTTTAGCTTAGCCGCAGCTACAACGCCCCATGTGCTGATCACCGGTTAGCATCCTGCGCTTTAATTCAGCTAAACTAAAACAAAAARCTACATTAAAACTGAACGTAAGAGTCTCCGGTTGTGAGCAGCAGAGATACATTTTACCAAAAGAGCTAAAAAGTGGTTTATTTACATAGAAACTCACCATAATGTCTGTGATTCAGAGCCGAAGCTGCGTACGCACAGAGAGGAAGGGCTGAACGACGGAGCGACGCAGTGACGTCACGACGTAATGATGCGTTCAGGGCCGATCAGGGTAAACAGACGACAGGTCGAGCTTAGGGCCAAATACGGCGTGAAAACAGAGAAAATGAATAAAATGTGTTGTTTTATACGAGTTTAGAATAAATACAGGAATTTTGTTTTTAAGAAAGCAGAATCAGTAATAATAATATATTTTATTTTAATTTTGGGTTAAAAATACTAATTACATGCTGTTATTTGCCTTGTTCTAAGATGTATAAATTCTGGTAATTATATCATTTTTATTACAACCTAGTTGGTAAAATTTAAAATAAAATAGTTTTTTTTACTATTTATTGTACCAGGATTAAGTACAGCTCGTTATATAAAAGTTTTTATTCGTTTAACAATTTGTTTCAGTCTAAAATCCGAAAAAATATTTATTTAAGCACTTCAGCTGACAGAAACTGTCGCCTTTAACCTTTAAACACAAACATGATGGAGCCTCAGAGTTTGTATTGACTGCTTTAAATACTTTCACATAAACCAGAACAAAAATATTTCAGTGTTTTCATCTTACTGACATCCTGAAATAAAAACACTGAGTCCAAAAAGCTGAAGGAAACAATATTTGTTTTTTTTTTTAAATAAAACAGAGTTTTATTTCTGAGTTCTTCATCATCTCCTCCTCCTCTGGCCACGCCTCCTGCCTCTGTGAGAGGCCGGCTGCACCGGCAGACAGTAGATGTGCATGGGGAAGGTCTTGAAGTAGCTGCTGACCCAGGGTCTGTGAGAGACAAGCAGAACCTTCAGCTGCTGCATTTATTCTAAATAAAACCATAAAGATGGAGGCAGGTAAAGCTCAGGTGTGTGTGGTTACTTGGTGATGCGCTGGCTCAGACTCAGGTGACACAAGTTTTGCCACTGCAGTCTGTTCTCCTGCTGACGCAGGTATTCAGCTTCCTGCTGCCGCTCCTCATCCAGACGGACAGACTCTCGAAGCTCCGCCTCTATATGAGTCAGCTGAATCACAAAACTCTGCATTTAGCTCAGGTTAGRAAAAAACAACATTTATGAGCTGAAGAAATAATAAACTATAGGTATTCGTTTGTTTGACCTCGTCTATCAGACTCCTGCTCTTCTCCAGGTGTTGCTGAGAATCGTTCAGAGAAGAAGAAAAGGGGCGGAGCTTCATTTCCTGTCGCTCGCTCCTGGACACACCTGGTCCAACCGCTGCACCTGTCTGATGCTTCTGGACGATGGGGGGCAGGTACCAGGTGCTGACAGAGAGATGACATCATGTTTCAGCTCAACATGTTGTACACACACACACACACACACACACACACACACACACACACACACACACAC
>NW_013953238.1:134237-135599 GCF_001266775.1 Austrofundulus limnaeus
CACACACACACACACACACACACACACACACACACACACACACACACACACACACACACTCCTATCTGTGAGGACAGGATATGATGACAATACATGGATACATATGGGGTAAGATTACTGTCATAAAGAATGGTATCTGTAAGAGTCTAAATTTGTACATTTAGGTCAATAAATGTGCATAAATTTTAGACTTGTACAATAAACATGCATACAATTTAGATTTGTACAATAAACATGCATACAATTTAGATTTGTACAATAAATGTGTATAAATTTTGGAATTGTATTTGTATTCATGTAAAATCAAATGTGTTTTCTGTGACAATACAAGTTTAAAGGTTACAAATACAATTTACAAAGTTACAACTTCGCAACATTACAAGTACGAATCACAAATTTACAAGTACAATTCTTGTGCCCTGAGGAGCTGTCAAAATAACAGACATTATTCATGGAATGACGAAAATATGAACGTCATGCTGAGCATGTGTGAAAAAGACTGCTTATTTGATTTTACATGAATACAAATATAAATCTAAAATTATGTAAGTTTATTGACTTAAATGTACAAATTTAGACTCTTACACATACAATTACTAATGACAGTTCCCTTATTTCAATGATACATTAATAAAAAAGATAAAAACTAAATGTTTGCACCGAACACATCATTTAGTTAGTAAAGTGTCACATGTTGTTCAGTTATTTAAAGATAAATTTGACATATTTTTTATATTTTAGTCTCAACAACCTGCAGCTCATTAAACACATTTACACAAACCAGACTCCTGAAGGACTAAAGTCCAACACTCTGAGACGTTCTGACACTAATTTAAAGACAAATGAAGACATTTTGTCTCCAGATGTCTCCGCTGCAGAGACATCTTGTTTCCAGTCAGGTCTGCTTTTAGGACCGTCTGATCCGAGGATCATGTCCCCCTGCTGGGACCAAGCCCCACTGCTGAGACCGAGCCCCACTGCTGAAATCGAGCCCCACTGCTGAGACCGAGCCCCACTTCTGGAACCGAACCCCACTGCTGGGACCGAGCTCCCCTTCTGGAACCGAGCCCCACTGCTGAGACCGAGCCCCACTGCGGAGACCGAGCCCCACTTCTGGAACCGAGCCCCACTGCTGAGACCGAGCCCCACTGCGGAGACCGAGCCCCACTTCTGGAACCGAGCCCCACTGCTGAGACCGAGCCCCCCTTCTGGAACCGAGCCCCACTGCGGAGACCGAGCCCCACTTCTGGAACCGAGCCCCACTGCTGAGACCGAGCCCCCCTTCTGGAACCGAGCCCCACTGCGGAGACCGAGCCCCACTTCTGGAACCCAGCCCCACTGCTGGGACCGAGCCCCCCTTCT